>NW_024883911.1:0-35135 GCF_019059575.1 Amphibalanus amphitrite
GCTTCCAATGGAATGCACAAGCAATGACTGCATAATGCATTCTTTGTTTTAAAAACAAAACTGTGCAATAAAAATTGCACAAAACTTGTTCGATATCTAATCTACCTTTGGTGGCTTCAGCTTACCTGACAGTTCATTTATGTATCCACATTGCTAGAAGCATATCCGTCTAATCCAAACATAACTATTCTCGTTGTTGAAACTGGTGACGCACAAGCTGACGTAACGTTAGTGGAGACTTCATCTCAAAAAACAGCCTGCATGGGCTAAATCCCGGGGGGCGTATGGCTCGTATCATTTGCGAGGCACGCGACGGGAGCCTTGAGGAGCTTTCCATGCTAAAGCGCCTCTAAACCCAGGTCTCACTTGGAGATCGATCTCACTCGGAGATCATGAGTCTGTTGTAGAGTGGCGTCATTTTACGTCCAGTCCACCGAACCAGTGTGCACAATTGCTGGCGGTGGATACCAGACTCCCCCCACGGGTCGTCATGTGCGAGGCAAGGTCGGGGATAAGATATCACGGCAGCAATTGAAGATAAAATTGAGATTCTTTATGTAAATGCTATTAGGCTGCTACATTTGCACAATGAGTGAGTGCAAAGCTTCTCTTTAATTGATATTTTTCATTATTCAAGCATACTATTACCTAATACGTCTGAGTCTACATTCACTTTATCCACGAAAATGCTTCAAAATCGCGTTTTTCGTCGGTAAATAGCATTGTAACCTTGCGTCAGTTGACACACGCTTTCACTGCCGCATCCGGACTCTCAGTGCATATTTGTCTATGCATCATGAGCTTAAGTATTGTTTCCTTTTTCGTTAGATCAAGCTTCAACTTCTAGCGCTTAATCGCTCATGCCAAGCAAAGTTTGCGGACTTGTTAAAGGTTAAAAGAAAATATATTTCCTTCAACAGATGTCTATAAAATGAGGCTGCAAATGAGCGGTTTTCTTCTGGCAATTATGGTACTATAGCACGTTGCTGATGGAAGGCGGTCAAGAAAAAGATTATTTGCAGTTGTGCCTCATCGTCACTTATTTGCCAAATGAAATTTTAATTGCTGCTGTTATCCCCGGCTATAGTGTCTACGGTGGCGAGCTTTCTCCGCGGACCTTCAACTTCAAGACCTTCTACTTCAAGACCTTCAACTTCTAAACAACTAAAGGGATATTCTCATACTGCACTGTCCATGACGTGCATGTCGGGTCATCGACATGCATGTTCAATACCATTAGTGCACATGCTGCACCAGACTATATTTACGGACGTTGACTGTTTGCTTTAGGCACTGTTTCAAGCATTGTACGATGGCCGATAACAAAAGTATTTGTTAACGTTTTCAAGTTCCATTCGGAGTATCCGAAACTACGACGCAATGTTAGTCGGAACTAACGTATCTAGTTAATCATGTTATCGCATGATGTTCTTGCTCATTGGCAAACATTATTTCAGCAGTCGATACGTCCTCCAAACTTCAGTAACTGTTACTATATGGTCCCCGTTCGTCACAAACGACCGTTGACATTTTGTCAACCTCAAATTCGAATATATTAACCGTTTACACGCACGAGAATATCCCTTTATCCAAACTAGCAAGTGTGTCTACTGTTTTCTTACTAGGCAAACAAAAGTTTGTCACAGCATGTGCGCAGTTCACTTTACCTATGTGCATTCATACTAAAAGCCATTCGTCCACAAGCAAGTTATTTATTTGGGCTATTGACGTAAGCTTTCATGAAGGCCAAACCAATGCTGATTCGTCAATGCTGATTGTCAGCTTGAAAGTAAAGATGAGCAAAGTGGTTCAACTGAATCTTATGGTTGCAGTAGGGCATATTAGAAGTAAGTGACAAGTATGTGTCAGCAATTGTTTATGCTTCTTAACCCTAGATACTTTTGATTCAATCCTTTTGGTGATGACGTAATGTGGCAGAAAACAGTAGACACACTTCATCTCATCGGAAACCCTGAATGATTGGTATTTGTGAGCATGTGTGCCTGTTAGTGTGTAAGGGTGGATGTGGGTGTGTGGGTATGTATGTGCGTATGTGAGAGTGTGCGTGTCATCTTACACGTAATTTAGTGAATGAGTGAATTGGTACTAGTTTTCAAGTAAATACGTGCATGAGGGCGTGTAGTCAGTGGTGTATGGAACTAGCATTGTGCCTGCCTGCTGCCAACGAAATATGCAAGCCCACACAGAGAAAACAGTTTTATTGTGCAAAACTACATGCTGCTGGCAGGGTTTACATGCAAGTCACATATTGCAGGTCTACCATAAGCAGAGCGATGTGACATCTGATAAGTACCTAACTCACAGCAACACATACTCTGCATGTCCAGGGAAAGTGAGTTGTGCTCGGAACAGATTGGCCAGACAGTTTTGTCCTATCAAATTCAGAATTGTTTCATCCTCCTCACAGTTGCCATTAACATCATGAGCACACATTATTGCTAGATCTGAATGCCAGCTGCCTATTGCACCGCTGGCACGTAGTTTGAGACAAAGATGCCGCCAGTTTTCCACCTCGCTGCTGATACAATGCAATACTGCTACAAAATGTCCGTGTTCTGTGTTTTTAGTGTTGTATGTTTGTATATGAGTCTTGCGTCGTGTGAACATTACCTACATGAGTTTAAAGTGTTCCCGCGAAAGTAGGTACTGAATTAGCTCAAGCCAGGATTGCGTTGCGGATATATTTGTAGGCCATACAATGTTTTATGGCGTCATTTACGACATTTCCTGTTTTTCTTGTCGTTGTATGCACGTGAGTTGTGCCGCATGTTGCGCTTGTAAATCATGTTCTCAATGTCATTTTCTTTTGGTACAATTGGTCACCACTACACATCACTCGCATACACTCGCCCAAGCAAGTCGGATATCAATCACTGTCCAGAAGTGCATGATGCATTCAACCACGCATAGAACACTGGCACACCAAGAACATGAACTCACGCAAAAACGAGAGGGCTATCACACGACTTCGCATTGGACACACCGCTATCACACACAACTACATCATCACAAGAAGCCCGAGACCGAAATGCAACACCTGCAACACTTTCATCACTGTCAAACATCTGCTACTCACATGCCCACAATACCAACACCACAGGACACACATACAAACATACTGCAGAGACGCCAACATCCCACTAACACTCACAACACTGCTCGGGGACTTACACCCCGAGCTAACAACACTACTCATCCACTAAAGACACAACACTGGGCTGATCAATGACCTGTAAATCTCCTCCCCTAGAGCCAAGGACAAAAAAGCCAAAAAAGCCAAAAAAAAAAAGCAAAAAAGAAAAAAAATATTCAAAACAATGAGAATCAAAATAAAAGACCCCAGAATGGCAAAATGGCAAAAAAAAAAAACAAAAAAAAATAATAGAAGGGGCAATCCGGCTACCCGGGAGGAGATAGCTAGGAACCCAGTCCCACCCCTCAGCCCACCCTTACGAGCCAAGAAGACAACGGACACTTCAAGGCAACGGACGGACCAACAACGAAGACGGACGACAGAACCGGGCCCAAATACAGGACGCTGTGGTGGCCCGTAAGCTACAAATACCATACCATACCATACCAGTGCATCATGCAGCAGAATAAGCTTCATTGAACACACTCGTCATCATGAACGGCATCTAGGAGTTTCATGAGTTTGGATCTGTGACCAGTAAGTGGAATGGGAGCATAATGGTACACGCTACCAAACCAGATATGCCTACACAACGTTAAAGGGACCCTCCCACCTTCAAAAAAGTTTATGAATTGGCATGAAAGTGATGTCGCTCGGTTCAGAAAGAGCGAAAACGAATATCTACCAAATTTCACCGAAAAATATTCACCGGTTTTCAAGATATTAGACTTTTACTTTTGTTTACTTTTTTGGGATCTCCGCTGTTTCTAGCGACTTTATTTTAGAAGTGCGGCGTTTGCGGCAGATGTTGCGCGCAAATAGCATATACCACCGCGTGCTACAAAACGTTTTAGTCAAACATTTAAAAATCGTGAGATATTTGCGCTGACGTCACACATTCAGAGGGGTATTCCTAAGCATTAGCCCCTCTGAATCAAAATGCTGCAATTTTGAAATTCAATATTTCCGATTTAAGGCATTTCTCGATGTTGTGAGTGCCGAAACCGGTAATTGTGAGCCAGGGACCCCATTTTGGCTATCTTAACTCAAATCTAATGTTAAGGTGGGAGGGTCCCTTTAATATTTTTTTTTTTTTGTAATGCAACAAGGGAACGAAAAGCGTGTTCAAAACTTTAACTCCTTGTCCTTATGTGCCTGCAGGCTGATTTCGCAGTATCCAATGGCAACCGTGTATGACCAGGCGCCGCTTGGACGCCTTGTCCAGTCACGTCTTCTGGGACTGTGTGATGACTGCCTCTGCATTCTCAAGTGCCAGTTTCTGCCTCCGGCCCATTTCATTATCAAAGGATGCTGTTAGCTTAACGAACAGCTCTGCTCCAAGATTCCAAACGGTTTTACGGTACTGTATGCCTACAAAACGTTAATATTTTTTGGAGGCGGTAATACTCGGATGAACTGACCTTTATGGGTGGGTATTCAACGTTGAATAAAGTAGGCTTGTAGCCCTCTGCCTATTGACTTCTAAGGGTTTTAGTAATATTTATCGAATATCTCATCTGAAATGCATTTTCACTCACAGTCGTCGAAATCGAAAAATCATAAGCTTAGAAATCCGCGGACTTGACATATTATATTTTATCGACGATTCGTTTCGACTTGCTGTCATGTCAGCTAATCATCCGTTGCTTCTCCTATTTTCACAGGTGCATTACCAGTCATCTTTACCGTCGATACCGTTGAAGATTTTACCGTCGATCACGGAGCACCCATTGCGCTGGCCGTTGCTGGCACTTTTTTATTTGTCACTAGCTATTAGTTATCTGCAGATATACATTAGCCACCTGTACACCCGCTTACACTAGGTCTCATCATCTAGTTCTACATATGTGTGTGTGTTTGTTTTAATTGTATTGCCAATGAATTCGGTAGACATGCTCCGCCCGCAAACATGTACCACATGATGCAGTTCACTGAATGTAGCAGTTAATCACTCGTAAAAAGCGGTCATGTTTTCGTATAGTGTAGGTATGCATCTATGTAAGCATGTGTTCACACTCATGAGCGATCCACACATGATATTGCATTTCCTGTTCAGTTATATTTTTAGCACTGGAACACGATGCTCATACACTGTGTTGTTATCTTTCTTTTTTCGCCTGCTCCTTCCTCCAACTTGTGTCTTTGAGTATTTCAGTCACATGCTCAAACGTTCTTAAATGCTCTCGCCATCGGTTTACGGATGCGTTGAAAACGGACATGTGATGACCAAATTTAACAATATGCGGACAATGGATCGACTTCTTGAAGCCTGTGGACGTGATACACCTTCTCCATCACCATCAAGAGATCAACATTTTCGAAGACACTTGCGTACGGCTGGTATGTATTCATATTTGAATGTCCATTGTCAACACGTTGCAGAATGCTTTACATTTTGTGTGATCATTTACTGTCCTCATTCCTACACAATGCCAACATGTTTGTCATCGTCTTCATGTACCTATCTATTGGGATTGATGTTTGCGTTTACTGGCAGACACTTGTCAACATTTTCAGCAGTGTCCGGCGCAATGCTGAATGCGACCTGTTATCTGTTGGATCTACTCTGTGAGCCCGAACCCCAGTGCAAGTGAGTTGTTTGTTACACCAGTGCCGGAGCACTCTGTAATATGTGCAAGAGCCTGTGACTTTGTTTGCTTGGCTAACTAAACGCATACCTACGGAAAATCATTCCAACGTTGCTTTGGTTTTCAGTTGAGATGTCAATCGGATACCAACTTTTTGGTATACCGATACCAAACCGATACCAACTCGGTATTTGGTATTTCAATCCTAATGTGTTTGGTATTTTGTTGGTATCATGAACCCTCGCTAATGTCTAAGAGGCTAAGAAATCGGTAAAAAGTTGGTTTTTTCCTCATGTTCCCAAGTTGGTTTGGTTTCGGTATATTTCTCCACGGTTTTGGTTGGTATTTGGTTTGGTATCGGTATTCCGATTTTCTGTAATTGACATCACTAGTTTTCAGTGTTTTACTGTATTTTTAAAGCAGTGCCTACACATATCAATCAAATATATCCCGCGCACCGACGGGGGGGGGCGGATTTCCGCCCCCCCCCCCCCTGAGGTTTTCCCACTATCTACGGTTTTCAGGTTTTCAGGAAAACCGTGCGCAGGATATTCTAAATGCCTTAATATGGTCCATTCCATAACCATCTAACCGAATTCCCGAATTCCCGATATTCGAACCGAATTTCGCAAACCTTCTCCCTTTCTGGCAGTGGCACTGTTCGACTATAGCGCTGGACGTCGTCTACTTTTTGCTAGAGGGAAAGGTCATCATCCGTCCATGAACTTCGGGCTGCTCACAGCTATATTGCCTTGGCAAGTTCTTTGAGCACTCAATACTGGACTTGGGCTGCGAAAGCTAATGACAATTTGGGGAGCTTGATATTGCAATGGCTATGACGTGAAGGCTCAATATGACGAACAGCCCGACTATTCACCATTGTCAACGCTTATGATAGCTAAATATCATTGTGCTTGGTGTACATTCACGTCTCGTTTCCTTGCTCCATTTGTACCTCACCGGTCGTCCGTCCCCACAGGCCTCGGCTGCAGCACAAGCCACATTCATCGGCCCAATCATCAGTTATTCATCCTGCAAGTTTTAAGTCACTTCGTTGTGACCCGGACATCGTCATCTTTCAACGAGTTCAAATGATTATTTCATTCATCATCGTCGATCAGACTCATCATGTAAAGACACTTCCATAATGCTAGCCGCCATCTACGTTTGTGCAGGAAGCAAATATCAGGTTGTTATTAGCTGCGGGCTACTCAGTACCGACTGAACTACTGGCAGTAGTGTGCGAGCACCTAATACTTGTATTGTGATACCAAAGCTAAAACGGATGATAGCTTAGCGCATAGGGCCCTACCGCTTTCCACACACACACACAAACAAAACTTGACTTTGGGCATTAGCACCATGGCAGGATAAACGGGCAGTTTCGCTGTTTTTCACTGCTTTCATTGGCAGGTGTTACTGCTCATTCCCGTTTTATGTGATGTTAGAACAGCCCTTCACCATAGTCCTGTTTTCTCCTTTGCCGTTTTCCATAGACATCAGATGCGACATGCACTCCAACGATCGGTCAGGCGCATCACCGTCAATCCGGTCGCCTGTTAAGCAGTTCGTAATCACCGTCAGTCTTCGACATCTGTCAACACACTTATCCACATTATCGCCTTACTTTTGATCTTATCAATATGCAAGAATGAGTGCAAAATGCATTCCAATATTGCATCAGTTGATGTTGTATCGCAATGACACCGCGTCCTCACCTCACATCTGTTGTGCATACTTGATCACGAATGCCAGTTATACGCAGATTCACATGGTGAAGTTTTACTCCGTTGACGTTTTCTTTCCATTCTTGTAGTCGATCAAGAGGGATTACAGTTGCACATGCGGCCTTACACATGCGTCCTTACATGTTAGCTGATTGATATGTTGGACACACTGGTTCCTGTGACTCCAAGTAGTTCTGCATTGGTATTGCTTCACTTTATATGTTCTACCCAAAGATCGTTTCTAGTTTTGTCTTAGCTTGCAGCTGTATGCCATGAACATACAGGGTACTGCGCATCTTTATCGTGACATTCCTGTAGTTTCGTCACTTTCGCGGATGATTAGGACCATGAGCTCAGTTGCAGATGCGTCCAGCAGCCACCGACATTTCTACACTTTAAATTCCTAGTCTCGGATCTTATCCACATGCCAACATCATTTGAACATTTCACACGTTTAGTGATGAAATGAGCAGGTATCATCTACTACATTATATTTTCATGTAAAGCACACTCCAGTCTGTGAAAAAAGAAAACCATTAGGAGCAACAATCATGCCTTAGACAGTATAGTTGCCATAGATATTACGTTGTGCAGCGGGCAGGCCGGTGCACGAAATGGCGAGTGTGAATGCAGGAATGCGTGTGAAAAACTGCCTAGGTGTGGAGTGGCTGGTTTGTCTTCCGTTACATCGTAACGGGCTCTTGACGTAGTCTTTTTTTAGTAACACCAATCATCTTTCGAACTTGAATTAACGTAATTGAAAGATGGCTATCACATTTGGAGCCAACTTTTTTGCTAACTGCGTCAAGGGCGGGCAGCGCGGTGCGTGGATGCCTTTTGGTAAAGCTCACGTCCTAATATACTATCCAGCCCTTACCAAGCGTGCATCCATGTTTCCTCCATCCGGCTCCTCGTGCCGCTGCCTGGAATATTAGCCTACGGCTAATATACCAAGAGATGGAAAACTTTTCGTTGGTATGGAATATGGATGCCTCGTGGTTCAACTGGTGATGTTCAAAACAACTGTACCGTGTGTCAGGTAGGTCTTACTCACTTTCCGCTTCATTTTTTTTCTCGGCCGCGTAGGAAATATGATTTGACGGTAATCGTGGCGCTTTTGTTTCAGTGGCTGAATGACAGCGACATCTATAACTCAGGATGCACTCAGAGCCCGAGTCTGAGTTTGGCTAAAAAAATCGCCCATAAAAAATTCGCCCATCGCCCGCACGCCGCGAAACGGGTGATTTTGTTTTTGCGTCGTTTTCGGTAAAAGGTTTATTTTCGGTTGGCGGCGGCCGGGCGCATTTTTGCGGTTTTTGCGTTTGACGGCGGGCGGCCGTTTTTTGCGGCGTTTTGCGGTTGGCGGCGTAGAGTGCAGTGCACGTCAGTTCGTAGAACACGCACTCCGATCTGCACGTGCAAGGCTCATCCTCTCGTTTGGCGGCGGGCGTTTTTGCGGCGTTACAGAGGTGCTTGCTCAAACAACCTGCGGTCCCGCGATGCGGAGCCCAGCATCGCAGATGCTGGTAACCGCAGGTTGTTTGAAAAGACAAACACTATTCGTTAGAATTGTGTTTTTCTATTGAAAAACAACCGGAGCGGTCCTTCTCCGGGCTATGTTTTGCAAGTCTGGCCGCGAATTGGGGCAACTTGGGTCAGGCCTAAACTTGTGGCTCGATTTTCTTAAAAATTTCAGTGTATGGGCTCCCGCAGGCGATCTACCTGTTGGCACCGGTCGCTACTCGCTTAAAACCTCGTGGCACGTGGCACGTGCGATTCCATTTTCCCCATGTTAAGTCAACGGGGTTTTGGACACTTTTTGCGCGATCGGGAATAGCGGAAAAACGAGCCAAGGAAGAGGTGGTTTTCTTCCCAGCATTTTATGGCAAACACGTTTGGGTACACGCTGGTGTGCGCCGTATACCCCTCAGAACTTCGTAACGTGTCTTTGCACGAGGTCAAAGTTGAATTTTTTTCGCTCCCCATGTTAAGTCAATGGGCGTTTTTGCAGAGACTTTTTCATTCGCTCATTGTACAAAATTATATGATACGATTTTGTTTAAACTTTCAGGACTTGTTGAGAAAAGACCATAGAACATGGTGTTATGCTTCGTTAAGCTGTCAGAATTCGTTTGCTCTTTTGAAGCTCGTTTAAAAATGAAAAATTTTAACTTTGAAAGTCAATGGGAGCGTCTTTGATGCTTAATAACTTTTTACGTTTAAGATATGTTTAAGTCAAAAGTTGATATTTTATACAACTTTTGATGCTCTTTCCAATGATATATAGAACGTTATTGCACGTTGTTCCGTTTTCCTGGTGTTGTCCATCTGAACTTGTCAGTCACGTGACCCATTTGACCTTCGGATCCAATTCTGGTAGTCAATTCTGGCGCTTTTGTTACCATAGCGAAATATGTAACGCCGTGTTCACAGTTTACTGACGACGAAGGTCCTGCTTAATCTGGCAAATAGCGTTCGAGAACTGCGGCCAAGCCCCGCTGATCTTGAACGTGATTGGTCGGTGGGCGTAAAGAATCTCCGTCGTCAGGGAGACTGCGAACACGGGGTAAACCAAGGAGTAAACAATCTGTGCGTGGAATGGGGAGTGGTGAATGTGGAACGGCGATGATAGGTGCTGATGTCGTCGATTTTTATTTATACTGTTATCCTTATTATACATTCTGATCATTTTTTATGTTCAGGAGTTTTCTCTGTTGATTTAACATCAAAAACGGTGTGTTTAACTGTTATTGCCAAGTGCCATATTGATATTGAAATTGGGGTACAATTCAACATTCTGATTCACTGGTTTTCTATGGCCTGTTGTGTATCATATTATTGGTAATGTGAATATAGGTACTCCAAACGGCAAACACTGCTATTTTCTGGTATATATTAATGTTTGACCTGATTTTATATTATTGGTAATGTGAATATAGGTACTCCAAACACTGCTATTTTCGGGTATATATTAATGTTTGACCTGATTTTACTTCACTTCACCTTATATTTTTTGCAGGAACAGTTATCACAGCATTATTGTGCAAAAATAAGGGTGGTGTATCACAGCATATCACAGCACTCTGCCAGCCGCTTTTGGCTTCCATAGAGACATCAACAAGCCTATACCTCCAACACTACCGGAGGTTGACGCTAGCTCACGCGGAATGCGCTGGCAGCGGCTGGCAGCGCGCCCATGAAACACAGCCAGGGGTTTCTTCTGTAAAGTCATTGTTGTCTAGGTACATGGGCCTTTACCAATTGTTAACAGCTATAAAAATTGGAATTAAAAATGTTCAGGTATTATGAGCATCAGCTAAACAGGGAAGAGGATTCGGCTTCAGCCCATCTTGCAACGCCTCAATGAAATTTAACGAGAAACTTAAATTGAGGGAGCAGCTACTCAACTGTGGTAAAGCCCATAAATCCTTGTGGATTTACCTACATACCTGAGGTAAATCCACAAGGCACCTTGAGTTCAAAATATGAAGTGACAACAAGCGAAATATAGCAGAAATTGGGACTTAAAGGAGCTTAGAAATAATCTGCTTAGTTCATTTGAAATGTATTGTTACCCACTTTCTAACCATGCATATTTTTGTGTCTTGTGAGGTCTCATATAGCAATAAAAATAGAAAAGTTATACAAGAGCAGTGACATGCATAGTTTGCTTGTGTTGTCACAACTTTGTACAATATTTCCAGCTTTATAATATGCAGTTATCAGTCACATTGGGCATCACACATGTATTTTTTTTTCTGCAGGAGGGAAGACACAGGAGGGAACTAGTGACTCATGTTTTTGCTTCTATCGCTTCACCCCTGGGGAATCAGTTCCTGCACCCCTTGAATATAATGGTCACCAAGGGGTGCTGTCCTGACACGTTCACTTTCTGTTGAGAAGGTTAGAACAAACACCATGTGTGTCATTTAGTTGCATATATAATACTTCAATGTTAAGTCTGCATGAAGTCTGAAGTCTAGCCACTCTTAATCCTAGGTTGTCGTGACGTTAATCTAGCCTGGGTGGATATTTTGCTGTGCTAAAAGCACGGACTCCGCTACGCCCCAGTACGGCGGCTGGGGCGCCTCCCCTGGAGGAAAACGGCGCCGGGGAGGGGGACGGACACTGTTACACTTGCGGTTTTTTGTGTGGGGTAGCGTATACTCTTCTTACAAGTATTTACTATGGACAATGCTTGCGGGTGACCTCCACTGCACGTGACACGTGTAAAACGGAGAGGTGTCACTTTTGTTACGGAGCGAGCGAAGCGAGCGAAGTCTTTCCTTAGATTAACGGAAATTTCTGAGTATGAGCGGCCGGCCGGCCGGCCGGCCGTAACCGCAGGTTGTTTGAAAAGACAAACACTATTCGTTAGAATTGTGTTTTTCTATTGAAAAACAACCGGAGCGGTCCTTCTCCGGGCTATGTTTTGCAAGTCTGGCAGCGAATTGGGGCAACTTGGTAGGGGCCTAGACGAATCGCTCAATCTTCGTAAAAATTTCAGGGTATGGGCTCCCGGGGGCGATCTACCTGATGGCACCGGTCGCTACTCGCTTAAAACCTCGTGGCACGTGGCACGTGCGATTCCATTTTCCCCATGTTAAGTCAACGGGGTTTTGGACACTTTTTGCGCGATCGCGAATGGCGGGAAAACGAGCCAAGGAAGAGGTGGTTTTCTTCCCAGCATTTTATGGCAAACACGTTTGGGTACACGCCAGTGTGCGCCGTATACCCCTCAGAACTTCGTAACGTGTCTTTGCACGAGGTCAAAGTTGAACTTTTTTCGCTCCCCATGTTAAGTCAATGGGCGTTTTTGCAGAGACTTTTTCATTCGCTCATTGTACAAAATTATATGATACGATTTTGTTTAAACTTTCAGGACTTGTTGAGAAAAGACCATAGAACATGTTGTTATTCTTCGTTAAGCTGTCAGAATTCGTTTGTTCTTTTTGAGCTCGTTTAAAGAAGATTTTTTTTTTAACATGCAAAGTCAATGGGAGCGTCTTTGCTGCTTAATAACTTTTTACAGTTGAGATATATTTAAGTGAAAAGTTGATAGGTTATACAACTTTTGATGCTCTTTCCAATGATATATACAACTTTATTGCACGTGTTGCTGTTTTTGAGAAATATAGTAAAAAAGCACGACATTACCGAGATTTGAGCTCAGACCTATATCGTTACGGTGTCAGGCGGACACGAGGACAGGTGGCGCCGCCGCCGCCCGCATAGCGGCGGGAATGTGAACTAACCTGTTTACCAGATCTATGGTATGGTACCATCGGGGACCGGCCGCCGTCGGCACCATTTCGGGACTTTGCATCGCAATAAAAGGCTTATTTACAATTGAAAATGGACTAGCGAGAGTCGTTATGGAATCAGAATTTGATGCTCTACAAAACTAGGCTATTTTCATTGTGATGGCATCACAGACTACACCGCTAAACCCAATAAAGCAGAATTATGTCGCGTCATCGATGATTACATATAATGTTTCTTTGATATATATGTAGTCGGGTCTTTCAGCTGCGTCCCTCCCCTCCCTCGTCGCGCCGGCGCACACTGGTCGGAAACGCCCTGACGAGAGGCCACGGGCGATTCCGGAGTTTCGGATTATTTTTTATATAGATCGATTTGAAATTGATCAAATTATTATACTTAGGCCAAAAAACTAATCCGGGTGACCAAAAATAACTGTAATCAGCCCCCGAAGATGGGGTATCCCAGAACTCGGAAACTGACGCGGAGCAAGAGGTTTCTTGAGCCGGATATTCAGAGTCTTATTGCTGATAGACACCAAATTGAAATCCCACATATTATGCATCAAAATGTTCGTTATGAAGTTGCCGACTGGTCAGTGCAAAATTTTTGGCATACTAAATCCCTAACTAAGATGTACTATAGCTTTTTATGAAGGCTCTCCTACAGTGATTCTGGAATATAACTGCAAAGTTTAGGTAAGGAAACAACAGGTAGTCCCATCTAGTTCCACTCTGATTTTTTGTGAGATGAAGTAGGATTTAAATTTACACCAGGGTAACATAAAAGCTAACTGCGCATATTTGCGCAAAATTTGCAGGAGCCGCTCTTCCTACCCAACTACCGCCCGCCCCGCCCCAGTTTCGGCTCGGCCGCCGCGCCCGGCTTACGCTGACCTGTGTGGCCTGCACGCATCCATGCGTAGTTGACTGGTCATTAAAAACAGATGCGCTTGAGTTTATGAATTTTGTGAAAAGCGCGTTTTATGTATGCATTTATGTTGATGTATTGACATCAAAAGCCTTCCACATATTGCGTGGCGATTACGGCTTGTATTTAGAGAGCCTTGCTATCAGCTATTGACAACCATCACTCGGCTGAAGAAAGTGGAAATTGAAACCTTCGTGAATATAAGACGCTGCAAATATAGGACGCCTGTCACTGACGTCGGGTTACCTTGGGCCGTCTTTAGTTACATTAGATCACAATTCCGGTATTTACCCCGGGCCGGACCGATTGGTTTTCTATATTGACCGGGGAGGGTTGGTACAACTCCCTCGCCGTTTCGCCTCTAATTGAGCTAGAGCCTGGCGGAAAAAAAGCTTGTGTGCCGTTATAAGACGCAAAAATCAGGTGCTACCCGATTTTAAGGTCTTAGGTCAGCCAGTGACCTCTTAGGTCAGGTAAGTGCCACAAGGCACGGGTTCGGTTTTAGGTTAATTACTTTACCAAAAATGGTCGCACTGCCGCGATTTTGGCATCATCGTGTTTGTCTAGCTCAGGCGCGTTGAATGCTATACTTGGTGTTCGGGTGAACTCAACTTAAGGTGTTAACCTCGGGTCAAGGTCAGATCGGAGCCCCTCAGGTCACGAAAATGGTTGAATGAGGTCATATTGCATATCATTCGATTCGGCAGGTCTTCCTGAGTCCAATGGTGGCTTTCCCGACTCTCTAGCTCCATCTGATCAGGAGTTATTGACGAAAAACTTATATGGCCTTAGTGACGTCATAAATGACGTCACGCAAAGTCAACAATGCTTAAGTCAAGCACTGGACCTTGCAAGAAGTGCATGAAACCATTCCCGGTGCCCGAATAGCAGCCCCCAATTTCCCTTGTTGACTTAAAGTGGTGCTAGATCCTGTATTATACTCAATTATGACGTCATAACTTAACAAATTCACGTCACATATTTAGTGCTTGACATCCAAATGATAGATTACATATGACAGAGAAGGTATGCAAAGTTTTATGAAGTTTGCTTCACTAGTTGTGGAATAACAAGCAAAAAACTTTTGCGGAAAGGCCGCTGGCCTCTCGCTGGAGCGTTTCCGACCAGTGTGCGGCGGGTCGGCCATCCGCGGCTTGCCGCCCGCCGGCTGCTGGCCGGTCAGCTGGCCGGTCAGCTGGTCGCCCGCGGCTGTCGGTGCAGTGCGGGATGCCTACTTGCGGGGGGCCGTCGTGGCGGCGGCCCGGGTGGACTGGGCGAGCAGTGAGTTGGGGAGCGCTGCGCTGTCGGTGCTCTAGTTTGTATTGCGTTCGCATGATACGGCTTGAGCCAATACAGAGTAAACTCATTGAGCTGAGCAAGTCTTTATATACATTGAAAAGTAAAGCACTTTTTACTGCATCTACGGTGAGATGCTAGATAAAATTTATGGTCTACCTAATGGTACCCATTACTTAACAATTAAGTGAATCATTTCGTCGCTAAACTCTCGTAAATTCGTATGTCCGCCTCACTATGGAGTTTGGACCGTAACGTATGGCCTTTGCTCAGACAGTATACGAACAGGTGACGGGAATACCTCCCATAGAAGGATGCGACACGATTTTACTGCTAAATAGCGGCCGGCCGCCGTGGGGACGTTTTTGTACGACTTATATCTCGGCAACCACTGGGCTGATACACGTGCGGTTTTTGTGTGGGGTAGCTTTTTCCCTTCTTTCACATAGTGTGCTACTCTCGATGCATATGGGTGACCCCTAACGCACGTTCCACGTGCAAAGCCAAGAGGTGGCTGTTTTGTAATAAGCGCAATAGCTCGCGGTAATTACTGGGCCGATTGCCCTAAAACTTGGCATGGAGGTAGACACTTTCCAGGCGATGCATTTCCATGTGTCTTGGTAGGGGTGCAACTGCACGTGCGCACGTGCAGGGCGACGCTTCCAGATCTCGAGAACGGCTGGACCGATTGTGTTCAAATTTGGCATAACGCTTGATACCGATCAGTAGGTTGCAGTCATTTAGTATGTATTTCCATGTGCCACGATTGGGGGGCAACTGCACGTGCGCACGTGCAGGGTGACGCTTCCAGATCTCGAGAACGGCCGGGCCGATTGAGTTCAAATTTGGTACACCGCTAGAGACCGATTAGTAGGGTGCCGTGCGCAAGTCAGTTTGGACCCATCTTGCACGTGCGCACGTGCAGGGTGACGCTTCCAGATCTCAAGAACGGCTGGACCGATTGCACTCAAATTCGGCAAACATCTAGAGATCGATCAGTAGGGTGCCGTGCACAAGTCAGTTAGTATGTATTTCCATGTGTCACGGTTGAGATGCAACTGCAGGTGCGCACGTGGAGGGGTCGTTTCAAGATCTTGAAAACGGCTGGGCCGATTGAGCTCGAATTTGGTACACCGCTAGAGACCGGCGAATAGGGTCCCATGCACAATGCAATTGGACACAGCTTACACGTGCGCACGTGCAGGGTGACGCTTCCAGATCTCGAAAATGGCCGAGTAACCGCAGGTTGTTTGAAAAGACAAACACTATTCGTTAGAATTGTGTTTTTCTATTGAAAAACAACCGGAGCGGTCGTTGTCCGGGCTATGTTTTGCAAGTCTGGCAGCGAATCGAGACATCTTGATTGGGGCCTAGACGAAATGTACAATCTTCGTAAAAAGTTCAGGGTATGGGCTCCCGGAGGCGATCTACCTTATGGCACCGGTCGCTACTCGCTTAAAACCTCGTGGCACGTGGCACGTGCGATTCCATTTTCCCCATGTTAAGTGAACGGGGTTTTGGACACTTTTTGCGCGATCGCCAATAGCGGAAAAACGAGCCAAGAAGGAGGTGGTTTTCTTCCCAGCATTTTATGGCAAACACGTTCCGGTACACGTCAGTGTGCGCTGTATACCCCTCAGAATCTCGGAACGTGTCTTTGCACGAGGTCAAAGTTGGAATTTTGCTGTGTCCCATGTTAAGTCAATGGACGGCGATGTCGAGACTTTGCAGAGACATTTTCATTCGATCTTTGTACAAAATTTTAGAGATAGATTTCGCCCAAACTCTTATATCTTGTAGAGAAAGGAGCATAGTACATGTTGGTATGCTTCGTTAAGCTGGCAGAAATCGTTTTTTCTAATAAAGTTCGTTTGAAAATGAAAATTTTTAACATGGAAAGTCAATGGGAGCGTCTTTGTTGCTTAATAACTTTTTACGTTGCAGATATACCAAAGTGAAAAATTAATGAAATATACAACTTTCGATGCTCTTTCCAACGATGTATAGAACGTCACTGCACGATGTGCCGTTTCTAAGAAAAGTTGCAAAAAAGCAGGGCTCGCCTGTGACTTGAACCCAACCACAATGAGCATACGAACAGGTAACGGGGATACCTCCCGTGTGCGGATGCGACACTGATTATTGCTAAATATTAGCAGTAGGCCGCCTGTAGGGCGCCTTTACAAACCTTATATCTCTGCAACCACAGGACCGATTCACTCGCAGTCTTTTGTGTGGGATAGTTTCTTCCTTTCCCAAACGTAGTGTGCTACTCTCGATGCGTATGGGTGACCCCTAATGCACGTGCCACGTGCAAAACGAAGAGGTGTCAGATCGGTAGCAAGTGTAATAACTCTGTAGTTATTTTGCCGATTGCGCTGATCCTTGGCATGGATGTAGGCACCCGTCCCGCAATGCCTTTCCATGTGTCACGGTTGGGGTGCCGCTGCACGTGCGCACGGGCAGGGTGACGCTTCCAGATCTCGAGAACGGCTGGTCCGATTGTGATCAAAGTTGGCACACCGTTAGGGCTCGGCGAGTAGGGTGCCGTGCACAAGTCAGATGGGACCCAGTTTGCACGTGCGCACGTGCAGGCTGTCGCTTCCATATCTCAAGAACGGCTGGACCGACTGTGCTCAAATTTGACATACCACTAGAGACTGGTTAGTAGGGTGCCGTGCACAAGTCAGTAGGTATGTATTTTCATGTGCCGCGGTTGGGGTGCAGCTGCACGTGCGCACGTGTAGGGGTCGCTTCCAGATCTTGGAAACGGCTGGGCCGATTCAGATTAAATTCGGTACACCGCTAGAGACCGGCGAAAAGGGTGCCGTGCAAAAGTCAATTGGGACCCAGCTTGCACGTGCGCACGTGCAGGGTGCCGCTTCGAGATCTCGAAAACGGCCGGGCCGATTGCACTCAAGTTTGGCACACCGCTATAGACCGGCGAAAAGGGTGCCGTGCACGTCAGTCCGTAGCACACCGACTCCGGTCTGCACGTGCAAGGCTCATCCTCTCGTTTGGCGGCGGGCGTTTTTGCTGCGTTTACAAAGGTGCTTGCTCAAACAACCTGCGGTCCCGCGATGCGGAGCCCAGCATCGCAGATGCTGGGTAACCGCAGGTTGTTTGAAAAGACAAACACTATTCGTTAGAATTGTGTTTTTCTATTGAAAAACAACCGGAGCGGTCCTTCTCCGGGCTATGTTTTGCATGTCTGGCCGCGAATTGGGGCAACTTGGGTCAGGCCTAAACTTGTGGCTCGATTTTCTTAAAAATTTCAGTGTATGGGCTCCCGCAGGCGATCTACCTGATGGCTTCGGTCGCTACTCGCTTAAAACCTCGTGGCACGTGGCACGTGCGATTCCATTTTCCCCATGTTAAGTCAATGGGGTTTTGGACACTTTTTGCGCGATCGCGAATAGCGGGAAAACGAGCCAAGGAAGAGGTGGTTTTCTTCCCAGCATTTTATGGCAAACACGTTTGGGTACACGCTAGTGTGCGCCGTATACCCCTCAGAACTTCGTAACGTGACTTTGCACGAGGTCAAAGTTGAACTTTTTTCGCTCCCCATGTTAAGTCAATGGGCATTTTTGCAGAGACTTTTTCATTCGCTCATTGTACAAAATTATATGATACGATTTTGTTTAAACTTCCAGGACTTGTTGAGAAAAGACCATAGAACATGTTGTTATGCTTCTTTAAGCTGTGCAAATTCGTTTGTTCTTTTTAGGCTCGTTTAAAAATGAAAAATTTTAACATGGAAAGTCAATGGGAGCGTCTTTGCTGCTTAATAACTTTTTACAGTTGAGATATATTTATGTGAAAAGTTGATAGGTTATACAACTTTTGATGCTCTTTCCAATGATATATACAACTTTATTGCACGTGGTGCCGTTTTTGAGAAATATAGTAAAAAAGCACGACATTACCGAGATTTGAGCTCAGACCTATATCGTTACGGTGTCAGGCGGACACGAGGACAGGTGGCGCCGCCGCCGCCCGCATAGCGGCGGGAATGTGAACTAACCTGTTTACCATCTATGGTATGGTACCATCGGGGGACCGGCCGCCGTCGGCACCATTTCGGGACTTTGCATCGCAATAAAAGGCTTATTTACAATTGAAAATGGACTAGCGAGAGTCGTTATGGAATCAGAATTTGATGCTCTACAAAACTAGGCTATTTTCATTGTGATGGCATCACAGACTACACCGCTAAACCCAATAAAGCAGATTTATGTCGCGTCATCGATGATTACATATAATGTATCATTCTTTGATATATATGTAGTCGGGTCTTTCAGCTGCGTCCCTCCCCTCCCTCGCCGCGCCGGCGGGTCGGCCATCCGTGGCTTGCCGCCCGCCGGCTGCTGGCCGGTCAGCTGGCCGGTCAGCTGGTCGCCCGCGGCTGTCGGTGCAGTGCGGGATGCCTACTTGCGGGGGGGGGGGGGCCGTCGTGGCGGCGGCCCGGGTGGACTGGGCGAGCAGTGAGTTGGGGAGCGCTGCGCTGTCGGTGCTCTAGTTTGTATTGCGTTCGCATGATACGGCTTGAGCCAATACAGAGTGAACTGATTGAGCTGAGCAAGTCTTTACATACATTGAAAAGTAAAGCACTTTTTACTGCATCTACGGTGAGATGCTAGATAAAATTTATGGTCTACCTAATGGTACCCATTACTTAACAATTAAGTGAATCATTTCGTCGCTAAACTCTCGTAAATTCGTATGTCCGCCTCACTATGGAGTTTGGACCGTAACGTATGGCCTTTGCTCAGACAGTATACGAACAGGTGACGGGGATACCTCTAATAGAAGGATGCGACACGATTTTACTGCTAAATAGCGGCCGGCCGCCGTGGGGACGTTTTTGTACGACTTATATCTCGGCAACCACTGGGCTGATACACGTGCGGTTTTTTTGTGTGGGGTAGCTTTTTCCCTTCTTTCACATAGTGTGCTACTCTCGATGCATATGGGTGACCCCTAACGCACGTTCCACGTGCAAAGCCAAGAGGTGCCTGTTTTGTAATAAGCGCAATAGCTCGCGGTAATTACTGGGCCGATTGCGCTAAAACTTGGCATGGAGGTAGACACTTTCCAGGCGATGCATTTCCATGTGTCTTGGTAGGGGTGCAACTGCACGTGCGCACGTGCAGGGTGACGCTTCCAGATCTCGAGAACGGCTGGACCGATTGTGTTCAAATTTGGCATAACGCTTGATACCGATCAGTAGGTTGCAGTCATTTAGTATGTATTTCCATGTGCCACGATTGGGGTGCAACTGCACGTGCGCACGTGCAGGGTGACGCTTCCAGATCTCGAGAACGGCCGGGCCGATTGAGTTCAAATTTGGTACACCGCTAGAGACCGATTAGTAGGGTGCCGTGCGCAAGTCAGTTTGGACCCATCTTGCACGTGCGCACGTGCAGGGTGACGCTTCCAGATTTCAAGAACGGCTGGACCGATTGCACTCAAATTCGGCAAACATCTAGAGATCGATCAGTAGGGTGCCGTGCACAAGTCAGTTAGTATGTATTTCCATGTGTCACGGTTGAGATGCAACTGCACGTGCGCACGTGGAGGGGTCGTTTCAAGATCTTGAAAACGGCTGGGCCGATTGAGCTCGAATTTGGTACACCGCTAGGGACCGGCGAATAGGGTCCCATGCACAATGCAATTGGACACAGCTTGCACGTGCGCACGTGCAGGGTGACGCTTCCAGATCTCGAAAATGGCCGAGCCGATTACACTCAAATTTGGCACACCGCTATAGATCAGCGAGTAGGGTGCCGTGCACGTCAGTTTGTAACACACCGACTCCGGTCTGCACGTGCAAGGCTCATCCTCTCGTTTGGCGGCGGGCGTTTTTGCTGCGTTTACAAAGGTGCTTGCTCAAACAACCTGCGGTCCCGCGATGCGGAGCCCAGCATCGCAGATGCTGGTAACCGCAGGTTGTTTGAAAAGATGAAAAGACAAACACTATTCGTTAGAATTGTGTTTTTCTATTGAAAAACAACCGGAGCGGTCCTTCTCCGGGCTATGTTTTGCATGTCTGGCCGCGAATTGGGGCAACTTGGGTCAGGCCTAAACTTGTGGCTCGATTTTCTTAAAAATTTCAGTGTATGGGCTCCCGCAGGCGATCTACCTGTTGGCACCGGTCGCTACTCGCTTAAAACCTCGTGGCACGTGGCACGTGCGATTCCATTTTCCCCATGTTAAGTCAACGGGGTTTTGGACACTTTTTGCGCGATCGGGAATAGCGGAAAAACGAGCCAAGGAAGAGGTGGTTTTCTTCCCAGCATTTTATGGCAAACACGTTTGGGTACACGCTGGTGTGCGCCGTATACCCCTCAGAACTTCGTAACGTGTCTTTGCACGAGGTCAAAGTTGAATTTTTTTCGCTCCCCATGTTAAGTCAATGGGCGTTTTTGCAGAGACTTTTTCATTCGCTCATTGTACAAAATTATATGATACGATTTTGTTTAAACTTTCAGGACTTGTTGAGAAAAGACCATAGAACATGGTGTTATGCTTCGTTAAGCTGTCAGAATTCGTTTGCTCTTTTGAAGCTCGTTTAAAAATGAAAAATTTTAACTTTGAAAGTCAATGGGAGCGTCTTTGATGCTTAATAACTTTTTACGTTTAAGATATGTTTAAGTCAAAAGTTGATATTTTATACAACTTTTGATGCTCTTTCCAATGATATATAGAACGTTATTGCACGTTGTTCCGTTTTCCTGGTGTTGTCCATCTGAACTTGTCAGTCACGTGACCCATTTGACCTTCGGATCCAATTCTGGTAGTCAATTCTGGCGCTTTTGTTACCATAGCGAAATATGTAACGCCGTGTTCACAGTTTACTGACGACGAAGGTCCTGCTTAATCTGGCAAATAGCGTTCGAGAACTGCGGCCAAGCCCCGCTGATCTTGAACGTGATTGGTCGGTGGGCGTAAAGAATCTCCGTCGTCAGGGAGACTGCGAACACGGGGTAAACCAAGGAGTAAACAATCTGTGCGTGGAATGGGGAGTGGTGAATGTGGAACGGCGATGATAGGTGCTGATGTCGTCGATTTTTATTTATACTGTTATCCTTATTATACATTCTGATCATTTTTTATGTTCAGGAGTTTTCTCTGTTGATTTAACATCAAAAACGGTGTGTTTAACTGTTATTGCCAAGTGCCATATTGATATTGAAATTGGGGTACAATTCAACATTCTGATTCACTGGTTTTCTATGGCCTGTTGTGTATCATATTATTGGTAATGTGAATATAGGTACTCCAAACGGCAAACACTGCTATTTTCTGGTATATATTAATGTTTGACCTGATTTTATATTATTGGTAATGTGAATATAGGTACTCCAAACACTGCTATTTTCGGGTATATATTAATGTTTGACCTGATTTTACTTCACTTCACCTTATATTTTTTGCAGGAACAGTTATCACAGCATTATTGTGCAAAAATAAGGGTGGTGTATCACAGCATATCACAGCACTCTGCCAGCCGCTTTTGGCTTCCATAGAGACATCAACAAGCCTATACCTCCAACACTACCGGAGGTTGACGCTAGCTCACGCGGAATGCGCTGGCAGCGGCTGGCAGCGCGCCCATGAAACACAGCCAGGGGTTTCTTCTGTAAAGTCATTGTTGTCTAGGTACATGGGCCTTTACCAATTGTTAACAGCTATAAAAATTGGAATTAAAAATGTTCAGGTATTATGAGCATCAGCTAAACAGGGAAGAGGATTCGGCTTCAGCCCATCTTGCAACGCCTCAATGAAATTTAACGAGAAACTTAAATTGAGGGAGCAGCTACTCAACTGTGGTAAAGCCCATAAATCCTTGTGGATTTACCTACATACCTGAGGTAAATCCACAAGGCACCTTGAGTTCAAAATATGAAGTGACAACAAGCGAAATATAGCAGAAATTGGGACTTAAAGGAGCTTAGAAATAATCTGCTTAGTTCATTTGAAATGTATTGTTACCCACTTTCTAACCATGCATATTTTTGTGTCTTGTGAGGTCTCATATAGCAATAAAAATAGAAAAGTTATACAAGAGCAGTGACATGCATAGTTTGCTTGTGTTGTCACAACTTTGTACAATATTTCCAGCTTTATAATATGCAGTTATCAGTCACATTGGGCATCACACATGTATTTTTTTTTCTGCAGGAGGGAAGACACAGGAGGGAACTAGTGACTCATGTTTTTGCTTCTATCGCTTCACCCCTGGGGAATCAGTTCCTGCACCCCTTGAATATAATGGTCACCAAGGGGTGCTGTCCTGACACGTTCACTTTCTGTTGAGAAGGTTAGAACAAACACCATGTGTGTCATTTAGTTGCATATATAATACTTCAATGTTAAGTCTGCATGAAGTCTGAAGTCTAGCCACTCTTAATCCTAGGTTGTCGTGACGTTAATCTAGCCTGGGTGGATATTTTGCTGTGCTAAAAGCACGGACTCCGCTACGCCCCAGTACGGCGGCTGGGGCGCCTCCCCTGGAGGAAAACGGCGCCGGGGAGGGGGACGGACACTGTTACACTTGCGGTTTTTTGTGTGGGGTAGCGTATACTCTTCTTACAAGTATTTACTATGGACAATGCTTGCGGGTGACCTCCACTGCACGTGACACGTGTAAAACGGAGAGGTGTCACTTTTGTTACGGAGCGAGCGAAGCGAGCGAAGTCTTTCCTTAGATTAACGGAAATTTCTGAGTATGAGCGGCCGGCCGGCCGGCCGGCCGGCCGTGCGGACGCTTTTGCGAGGCTTATAGGCGGCGTGATGCCCCAAAACGGATATTGCGGCGCCGTCGATTGACGCACGAGGGTGAAATTTTCACGACTCGTGGGTCATGTAATTCAACAGGTCGTATTAGCTTTTGGGCACGATTCGGCCGGGGGTGCGCCCGTGGCGCGTGCTCATGTGCGCCATAGGGTTAACATTAAAAACGGCAAAAACAGGCTATTGCTCCAGATGGTCCGACCACTACAACCCCATATGATGCACTCTTGGCTGCATCCCCACCCCACCCTTTCCCCTTACAGTATGAAGTATGAAAAACAGTGATTTTTTACTGGAGCTGCAAAGTGTGCCTTTGAACCACCTTATGATTTACTAGTATCTAATGTATTTGTCCATCAGGATCAGTTATCTAATGGCAGTAGACTGTTGTCTTCACATACTTCATATCTATTTTGGCTACTGCATTGTGTTCTGTAAAAAAAAAATATGGAAAACGTTTTGGATGTAGTTTTTAGTAGAATGCTTCTTTACAGATCCCGAAAGAAGATAACTGCTTGTTTTCTTCACCGCCACCAGTCTACCTGCTCTCTGCACACTCGGCAGAGCGCGGCAGGGCACCCCACGGAGCTGCACTAGTCACATCCGGGCCCCACGCCGGTCGACGGCCGATGCGATGGAGGCACTACTCCGAGGCACTACTGGGAGGCCTGCGGCGCGGACGACGGATGCGGCAGTTGGTCAAGACACGGCAGCCTACTCGAGGTGCTTCTCGCCTGGAGGACGCAGGCGAATCGCGTTATCCTAGCTGTGCCTCGTCATGGTGCGATGAGCCTTAATAGACTAATGCATATTCTTCCTTTGGTTGTAATTCATTTGCTGCTGCCCGCTGGGCTAAGGAGTAACTCTGTGCGCCTACTTTGTGCAGACGCTCGTCCAGTGCCGCCCTTCGTTTGCCGCACATATCTTTATTTATTCTTTGTTACAATTCCGTCTTTGGTCATTTTTTTTTTACCATGGGGGCACTTGAAAGTTTTGTTTTTAAATCTGTGGACATTGAACCTGGAATCGGTTTTTTGTCGGATTTCGGTTTTGTTTTTGCACTGTGGAAATATCTCGTTCAATATTTTTTTAAGATAGGGCGTGTTAAAACTTTTAGTCTCATTACTCCTCTGTGCATTCTAAAGTACTATAATGTGCATCTCAAGTGTTTGGTGCTGTACTGTTATTATTTATGGTTAATCCAGTGCTGATTTATGGTTAATCCAGTTTTTATTCGATTGAATCGTTGTGTGTAATGTGCATGACATCCGCGTACCGCCTGTAGCAGTGTTATATATTTTCATTTATGCTGGAAAATAATAACTTTCTTGTTCATTGGCTTTATTCGATGACAGAGACGTGCCAGATGACTGGGGCTGCGACTTGACTTGGTAGTTGTTAACGGTGCAAACTTCAACCATCAAGCATGATGTGGAAACGTCACATTCCGTTATCAAATCTTCGTACCGTAAATACTGAATAAGATCAATACTAGGCTGGAGCTTGCTAGAAAAACCGTGCACTGACAACGGCGAGTGGTGGACCTGAGTAGCGGCCGGGAGGCAGGGAAGTCAGCCAATTGTCAGATGTCTATTTCTTCACACATCTTTATTCTTTACTTTACACCGTCATAGACGTAATGCAATTATCGGAGCATGAAGTGGTGTATTGCCCTTATTACACCCTTCCAGTAAGTATCCAATGCCCATCCATCCACTTTCCGCAGGTGCAGGAGCAAGGGAGAGCGAAATAATTTTTATCGTCACTCACCTCACGCCCAACTGCTAGGCGAAAAGCCAGTACTCGCAATGTTTCAATCTTATTTAAGAAAAAAAGCAAATGTATCGGCTATAAATGCGTCGTGTTCCCTGCGGTAATACTATTAGTTTAACCCGGCACCGCCTGGGCTATTTCCGTACCCACGACAGCCTGGGGGGGGGGGTCGCATCCGACCCCCCCCCCCCCCCTGTGTGGCCGCTGGACCCAGGACACCAGGTGTCTCAACCGCGAAAGGTACGAAAACGTATTTCTTACGGAGAGCGGCATATCGGACGCGCTTGCGTTCTTCCGCAAAGCGAGCGGCGCTACCAGGGCTCAAGGCAGAGCTGATGACAGCAGTTGCAGAGAAGCGGTGTCGCAGCAGGTGGCGTCCCATATCAGGCTCATTCCTCGGCTGAAAGGGAAGAGCGTTATCCCATCGGGACGTCGGCCGTCACCTCTGTCAAGGCCGGTGGGCTCTAAAACACTCTCGAGCCCTGTGCTGCTCTCGCCCGCACATGGGGGGGGGGGGGGTGGTTGCCACCCATCCCCCCAGGTAGTCTTTCTGCTCTGCACTCAACATTTTTAGAGCTAGAAGGCCGATTTTTCGTATAGCTGCTCCTCTATCCTTTCTTGATGTCCACTGAAAATTTCAAGTTTGTGATTTTTGGTTTCGGAGATATGACCTTGTTTTTGAGGTCATGTCATGACCCAAATGGCCAATTCTCAACATCTTGCGTTTGCCATGGGCCTTGTGAGCTTTTGACACCCTGATTTCGGCCTTTTTTGCCAGTCTTACCTCCCACCTATCATGGAACATGTTGTTCGACGATGTACAGGGGTCAAGGTCAGGGTCAAGGTCAACCTAGGTCATCTAAGATAATTGCTTTTTAGGCAAGCCGAATTTACTTTTTGTGAAGTTTTTTGATTGCATTTTTGGTAAAAGCTTCTCAGATCATGATTTCATGTAATATGGACCCAAAAACAATCGGTGCACACATCAGTATTCAGTATACACACAGACACACACAGACATACAAACACATAATTGACCTTGACCTAACTTGACCTGAAATGACCTCAGCCAGGGGCGGATCCAGAAAATCTCCAAGGGAGGGGCCATTAGAAACCAGGAGGCCCCCATAATCCCACCTGTTGGAGGCCCCATCTTCCCACTTGTTGGGCCCCCCCCCCAAAAAAAACTGCGTCTATTGAGCTTATCTAGCTGTTCAGGCAACATCTCAACATGAATAGCCACTTCATTTTCAGGAGGCCCCCTTTTCAGCTTTTTAACTTTTTATTCTATTTTTGAAAAAAATCGGCCAAGGGGGGGGGGGCCATGGCCCCCATGGCCCCCCCCTTGTATCCGCGCCTGACCTCAGCAGCAAAATTCTGGTCGGGTAGTGTGACAAAGAGGTTCTAGCTGGCTTGGCACCAGAAAACAGCATCGTCATCGGTATTTGATAAGCAGCGCACTTGATATCCAACGGTGACCCAAAACAGCAACATTTTTTAGTTTGACCTGACCTGGAAGGTCAATGACTGACCTGAGAAGGTAAAACTGGGTATCATTGGATTTGTCTCTTCCCAAAGAATCTTTTTTGTCTTTACCGCTAAGCTCTATCTCCAACAGGAACGAAATGGCGCGGGGGGGGGGGGTGGCAACCACCCCCGCATGTGCGTTCTAGGATGGGAAAATGGCATGTGCGGGCGAGGGTTAAGGTTGGCGTGACGTGCGTGGCGGCCAGCACTCTTGGCACAGGAGAGACCGTGGTAGCCCAGTCGATCAGCAGGACGACGGCAGAGCTGGCAGTTGTGCGGTTCACATACCGGTGCCCCGAGTCGCAGCGCCACTGCTACCCGGACGGTTTCGTCCTCCAGGTGGAGTCTCAGACTGGTGACTGGGAGGGCTTGCACCCAGGCGGCGGTGTGGGGCTCTGCAGCAGCAAGAAGACACACCCGGACCACCTGGTTTGCCCCATCCAGCAGACGCTGCTGAGACGTCTTAGAGAACGCCTCATCCCAAGCGCGCTGCTTGCCCTCTTCTGACCATTAGTTATACCACGGATCACCTTATGTGACAACTTATAGGCCCGGGCAGTATGTGATCCGTGGTTATACCCAAGTTTATGTTAACTTATTTTTTTATGCGTATTTATACCTATGCCCATTTTATTTGCGATACGCTAGAGAAATCTTCGCATAGAAATGAGTATTGTATAAATTGTATTATACCTATAATGAGTATGAAAAATTTTCTAGCCTGAATCTTCAATATACTCATGTGTCTCGGTTGGGGTGCAACTGCACGTGCGCACGTGTATGGGTCGCTTCCAGATCTTGAAAACGGCTGGGCCGATTGAGCTTAAATTCGGTACACCGCTAGAGACCGGCAACTAGGGTGCCGTCCACAAGTCATTTGGGACCCAGCTTGCACGTGCGCACGTGCAGGGTGAGGCTTTCAGATCTCAGAAACGGCTGGGCTGATTGCATTCAAATTCGGCACACCTTTAGCGGCGTTACAGAGGTGCTTGCTCAAACAACCTGCGGTCCCGCGATGCGGAGCCCAGCATCGCAGATGCTGGTAACCGCAGGTTGTTTGAAAAGACAAACACTATTCGTTAGAATTGTGTTTTTCTATTGAAAAACAACCGGAGCGGTCCGTCTCCGGGCTATGTTTTGCATGTCTGGCCGCGAATTGGGGCAACTTGGGTCAGGCCTAAACTTGTGGCTCGATTTTCTTAAAAATTTCAGTGTATGGGCTCCCGCAGGCGATCTACCTGTTGGCACCGGTCGCTACTCGCTTAAAACCTCGTGGCACGTGGCACGTGCGATTCCATTTTCCCCATGTTAAGTCAACGGGGTTTTGGACACTTTTTGCGCGATCGGGAATAGCGGAAAAACGAGCCAAGGAAGAGGTGGTTTTCTTCCCAGCATTTTATGGCAAACACGTTTGGGTACACGCTGGTGTGCGCCGTATACCCCTCAGAACTTCGTAACGTGTCTTTGCACGAGGTCAAAGTTGAATTTTTTTCGCTCCCCATGTTAAGTCAATGGGCGTTTTTGCAGAGACTTTTTCATTCGCTCATTGTACAAAATTATATGATACGATTTTGTTTAAACTTTCAGGACTTGTTGAGAAAAGACCATAGAACATGGTGTTATGCTTCGTTAAGCTGTCAGAATTCGTTTGCTCTTTTGAAGCTCGTTTAAAAATGAAAAATTTTAACTTTGAAAGTCAATGGGAGCGTCTTTGATGCTTAATAACTTTTTACGTTTAAGATATGTTTAAGTCAAAAGTTGATATTTTATACAACTTTTGATGCTCTTTCCAATGATATATAGAACGTTATTGCACGTTGTTCCGTTTTCCTGGTGTTGTCCATCTGAACTTGTCAGTCACGTGACCCATTTGACCTTCGGATCCAATTCTGGTAGTCAATTCTGGCGCTTTTGTTACCATAGCGAAATATGTAACGCCGTGTTCACAGTTTACTGACGACGAAGGTCCTGCTTAATCTGGCAAATAGCGTTCGAGAACTGCGGCCAAGCCCCGCTGATCTTGAACGTGATTGGTCGGTGGGCGTAAAGAATCTCCGTCGTCAGGGAGACTGCGAACACGGGGTAAACCAAGGAGTAAACAATCTGTGCGTGGAATGGGGAGTGGTGAATGTGGAACGGCGATGATAGGTGCTGATGTCGTCGATTTTTATTTATACTGTTATCCTTATTATACATTCTGATCATTTTTTATGTTCAGGAGTTTTCTCTGTTGATTTAACATCAAAAACGGTGTGTTTAACTGTTATTGCCAAGTGCCATATTGATATTGAAATTGGGGTACAATTCAACATTCTGATTCACTGGTTTTCTATGGCCTGTTGTGTATCATATTATTGGTAATGTGAATATAGGTACTCCAAACGGCAAACACTGCTATTTTCTGGTATATATTAATGTTTGACCTGATTTTATATTATTGGTAATGTGAATATAGGTACTCCAAACACTGCTATTTTCGGGTATATATTAATGTTTGACCTGATTTTACTTCACTTCACCTTATATTTTTTGCAGGAACAGTTATCACAGCATTATTGTGCAAAAATAAGGGTGGTGTATCACAGCATATCACAGCACTCTGCCAGCCGCTTTTGGCTTCCATAGAGACATCAACAAGCCTATACCTCCAACACTACCGGAGGTTGACGCTAGCTCACGCGGAATGCGCTGGCAGCGGCTGGCAGCGCGCCCATGAAACACAGCCAGGGGTTTCTTCTGTAAAGTCATTGTTGTCTAGGTACATGGGCCTTTACCAATTGTTAACAGCTATAAAAATTGGAATTAAAAATGTTCAGGTATTATGAGCATCAGCTAAACAGGGAAGAGGATTCGGCTTCAGCCCATCTTGCAACGCCTCAATGAAATTTAACGAGAAACTTAAATTGAGGGAGCAGCTACTCAACTGTGGTAAAGCCCATAAATCCTTGTGGATTTACCTACATACCTGAGGTAAATCCACAAGGCACCTTGAGTTCAAAATATGAAGTGACAACAAGCGAAATATAGCAGAAATTGGGACTTAAAGGAGCTTAGAAATAATCTGCTTAGTTCATTTGAAATGTATTGTTACCCACTTTCTAACCATGCATATTTTTGTGTCTTGTGAGGTCTCATATAGCAATAAAAATAGAAAAGTTATACAAGAGCAGTGACATGCATAGTTTGCTTGTGTTGTCACAACTTTGTACAATATTTCCAGCTTTATAATATGCAGTTATCAGTCACATTGGGCATCACACATGTATTTTTTTTTCTGCAGGAGGGAAGACACAGGAGGGAACTAGTGACTCATGTTTTTGCTTCTATCGCTTCACCCCTGGGGAATCAGTTCCTGCACCCCTTGAATATAATGGTCACCAAGGGGTGCTGTCCTGACACGTTCACTTTCTGTTGAGAAGGTTAGAACAAACACCATGTGTGTCATTTAGTTGCATATATAATACTTCAATGTTAAGTCTGCATGAAGTCTGAAGTCTAGCCACTCTTAATCCTAGGTTGTCGTGACGTTAATCTAGCCTGGGTGGATATTTTGCTGTGCTAAAAGCACGGACTCCGCTACGCCCCAGTACGGCGGCTGGGGCGCCTCCCCTGGAGGAAAACGGCGCCGGGGAGGGGGACGGACACTGTTACACTTGCGGTTTTTTGTGTGGGGTAGCGTATACTCTTCTTACAAGTATTTACTATGGACAATGCTTGCGGGTGACCTCCACTGCACGTGACACGTGTAAAACGGAGAGGTGTCACTTTTGTTACGGAGCGAGCGAAGCGAGCGAAGTCTTTCCTTAGATTAACGGAAATTTCTGAGTATGAGCGGAAATGTATTGTTACCCACTTTCTAACCATGCATATTTTTGTGTCTTGTGAGGTCTCATATAGCAATAAAAATAGAAAAGTTATACAAGAGCAGTGACATGCATAGTTTGCTTGTGTTGTCACAACTTTGTACAATATTTCCAGCTTTATAATATGCAGTTATCAGTCACATTGGGCATCACACATGTATTTTTTTTTCTGCAGGAGGGAAGACACAGGAGGGAACTAGTGACTCATGTTTTTGCTTCTATCGCTTCACCCCTGGGGAATCAGTTCCTGCACCCCTTGAATATAATGGTCACCAAGGGGTGCTGTCCTGACACGTTCACTTTCTGTTGAGAAGGTTAGAACAAACACCATGTGTGTCATTTAGTTGCATAACCGCAGGTTGTTTGAAAAGACAAACACTATTCGTTAGAATTGTGTTTTTCTATTGAAAAACAACCGGAGCGGTCCTTCTCCGGGCTATGTTTGCAAAGTTGGCCTGAGATTGGGGCAACTTGGTCGCAGCCTAGAGTTTTGCGTTTAGGATCGTAAAAATTTCAGGGTATAGACTTTTGCAGGTGATCTACCTGATGGTACCGGTCGCTACTCGCAACAAAAATCATTGCGCGTGCCACGTGCAATTGCATTTTCCCCATGTTAAGTCAACGGGGTTTTGGACACTTTTTGCGCGATCGCCAATGGCGGGAAAACGAGCCAAGAAGGAGGTGGTTTTCTTCCCAGCATTTTATGGCAAACACGTTCTGGTACACGCCAGTGTGCGCCGTATACCCGTCAGAATTCGTTAACTTGAGTTGCACGAGTTTGAAGTTGAACTTTTTTCGCTCCCCATGTTAAGTCAATGGACGTTTTTGCAGAGGCATTTTCATTCGCTCATTGTACAAAATTATATGATACGATTTTGTTTAAACTTTCAGGACTTGTTGAGAAAAGACCATAGAATATGTTGTTATGCTTCGTTAAGCTGTCAGAATTCGTTTGTTCTTTTTGAGCTCGTTTAAAGAAGAATTTTTTTAACATGCAAAGTCAATGGGAGCGTCTTTGCTGCTTTATAACATTTTGCGTTATAGATATATTTAAGTGAAAAGTTGATAGGTTATACAACTTTTGATGCTCTTTCCAATGATATATAGAACGTTATTGCACGTTGTGCCGTTTTCCAGGTGTTGTCCATCTGAACTTGTCAGTCACGTGACCCATTTGACCTTCGGATCCGATTCTGGTAGTCAATTCTGGCGCTTTTGTTACCATAGCGAAATATGTAACGCCGTGTTCACAGTTTTCCTGACGACGAAGGTCCTGCTTAATCTGGCCAATGGCGTTCGAGAACTGCGGCCAAGCCCCGCTGATCTTGAACGTGATTGGTCGGTGGGCGTATAGAATCTCCGTCGTCAGGGAGACTGCGAACACGGGGTAAACCAAGGGGTAAACAATCTGTGCGTGGAATGGGGAGTGGTGAATGCGCAAGGGCGATGATAGGCGCTGATGTCGTCGATTTTTATTTATGCTATTATCCTTATACATTCTGATCATTTTTTATGTTCAGGAGTTTTCTCTGTTGATTTAACATAAAAAGCGGTGTGTTTAACTGTTATTGCCAAGTGCCATATTTATATTGAAATTGGGGTACAATTCAACATTCACTGGTTTTTCTATGGCCTGTTGTGCATCATATTATTGGAATGGTAATGTGAATATAGGTACTCCATACACTGCTACTTTTGGGTATATATAAATGTTTGACCTGATTTTACTTCACTTCACCTTATATTTTTTTGCAGGAACAGTTATCACACCATTATTGTGCAAAAAATAAGGGTGGTTTAACGCGGCACTCTGCCAGCCACTTTTGGCTTCCATAGACATCAACAAGCCTATGCCTCCAACACTACCAGAGGTTGACGCTAGCTCCACGGAATGTGCTGGCAGCTGCTGGCAGCGCGCCCATGAAACACAGCCAGGGGTTTCCTCTGTAAAGTCATTATTGTCTAGGTACATGAGCCTTTAGCAATTGTTAACAGCTATAAAAATTGGAATTAGAAATGTTCAGGTATTATCAGCATCAGCTAAACAGGGAAGAGAATTCGGCTACAGCCCATCTTGCAACGCCTCAATGAAATTTAACGAGAAACTTAAATTGAGGGAGCAGCTACATAACTGAGGTAAAGCCCATAAATCCTTGTGGATTTACCTACATACCTGAGGTAAATCCACAAGGCACCTTGAGTTCAAACTATGAAGTGACTCCAAGCGAAATATAGCAGAAATTGGGACTTAAACGAGCTTAGAAATAATCTGCTTAGTGCTGGATAAGTGTTTTCACTTTACCATATGTTGTTTTTTATTCAAAGTTATTGTATTGTTCATTATTGTAAAAGCCAAGCAACTTTTGCAACATTGAGGATCATACTTTAGCTTTGGAAACAAGACATAGGTATGTAGTTATGCTGATCTTCTTTTCCAGAGTCTTTGATTATCACTTAATTTCATTCACTTTTGATGTAGTGAAAATGTAGAATGAATTCACTGGAATTCACTGGGATTGTATTGTGTATGCAAGTCCAAATATTTCGGCCAATATTGTTTGGCCTTGGTCACTGGACAACTACAATAACCCTATAAGAATAGCTCACATTGCAGCGACATATTTTTGTGTCTTGTGGGGTCTCATATAGCAATAACAAGAGCAGTGACATGCATAGTTTGCTTGTGTTGTCACAACTTTGTACAATATTTCCAGCTTTATGATATGCAGTTATTAGTCACATTGGGCATCACGCATATATTTTTTCCTGCTGGAGGGAAGACACAGGAGGGATCCAGTGACTCATGTTTTTGCTTCTATCGCTTCACCCCTGGGGAATCAGTTCCTACACCCCTTGAGTATAATGGTCACCAAGGGGTGCTGTCCTGACACGTCCACTTTCTGTTGAGAAGGTTAGAACAAACACCATGTGTGTCATTTAGTTGCACATATAATACCTCAATGTTAAGTCTGCATAAAGTCTGAAGTCTGTAGCCACTCTTAATCCTAGGTTGTCGTGACTTTAATCTAGCCTGGGTGGATATTTTGCTGTGCTAAAAGCACGGACTGCGTTACGCCCCAGCACGGCGGCCGGGGCGCCTCCCCTGGAAGAAAACGGCACCGGCCTTTGAACCACCTTATGATATACTAGTATCTAAAGTATTTGTCCATCAGGATCAGTTATCTAATGGCAGTAGACTGTTGTCTTCACATACTTCATATCTATTTTGGCTACTGCATTGTGTTCTGTAAAAAAATATGAAAACGTTTTGGATGTAGTTTTTAGTGGAATGCTTCTTTACAGATCCCGAAAGAAGATAACAGCTTGTTTTCTTCACCGCCACCAGTCTACCTGCTCTCTGCACACTCGGCAGAGCGCGGCAGGGCACCCCACGGAGCTGCACTAGTCACATCCGGGCCCCACGCCGGTCGACGGCCGATGCGCCGCTGGGAGGCCTGCGGCGCGGACGACGGATGCGGCAGTTGGTCAAGACACGGCAGCCTACTCGAGGTGCTTCTCGCCTGGAGGACGCAGGCGAATCGCGTTATCCGAGCTGTGCCTCGTCATGGTGCGATGAGCCTTAATAGACTAATGCATATTCTTCCTTTGGCTGTAATTCATTTGCTGCTGCCCGCTGGGCTAAGGAGTAACTCTGGGCGCCTACTTTGGGCAGACGCTCGTCCAGTGCCGCTCTTCGTTTGCCGCACATATCTTTATTTATTCTTTGTTACAATTCCGTCTTTGGTCATTTTTTTTACCATGGGGGCACTTGAAAGTTTTGTTTTTAAATCTGTGGACATTGAACCTGGAATCGGTTTTATGTCGGATTTCGGTTTTGTTTTTGCACTGTGGAAATATCTCGTTCAATATTTTTAAAGGAAAAGGGCCACCTTTAACATGGGGATTGAAACTGAGATAGCCATCTTGTAGCCCGTGTCCGAAAACCTATTTGTCTACCTCCTTACGGCCGATTTCGGCCTCCATTCGTAGTTATCGGCAATTTTAAAAGAAAATACGCCAGGAATGCGTTCTTATCCCAGGAATGCGTTCTTATCCGACAATACAGCCACCCGCGGCGAGGCTTTGGTTTTTTACCAATCAGCTCCAACCAGCTCAGCTTTAACCAATCAGCTTATCTGACACAATCCGACGAGTCTGTCTTCTGAACGCTGATTGGTTTGAGTGTGACGTCATCGCTATGCCATCATACAGTAGGTGC
>NW_024883912.1:0-36151 GCF_019059575.1 Amphibalanus amphitrite
GCGTAATTTCCCAAACAAAAACCCAAGTAACATTTTCGATGGGGCCCACCTGGGGCCACGGGACCCAATTGAAATTTGGGGCCCAATGGGCGGCCCCTACGATTTTCTTCAAAATTTGCACAGACACTCTCCTGGGCCCCCTCTTCCTCCTCAAAGAGGGAAAGGGCCTCTTTGGGGCCCTCTTTGGGCCCCTTCCTTTGGATTCCCGGTAGGTTTCTTCAGCCAGATGAAGAGGGGCCAGGAGGTGTCTGTGCAAATTTTGAAGAAAATCGTAGGGGCCGCCCCATTGGGCCCCAAATTTCAATTGGGTCCCGTGGGCCCCAGGTGGGCCCATCGAAAAATGTTACTTGGGTTTTTTGTTGGGAAATTAGCTCTTTCCAATGATGTGCATATTGCCGGGGTCGGTCGCGAAATTAGGGGCAATACTTAGAAAGGGCCTCTTTGGGGCCTTCCCCGGTAGGTTTCTTCAGCCAGATTGAAGAGGGGGCCCAGGAGAGTGTCTGTGCAAATTTTGAAGAAAATCGTAGGGGCCGCCCCATTGGGCCCCAAATTTCAATTGGGTCCCGTGGGCCCCAGGTGGGCCCCATCGAAAAATGTTACTTGGGTTTTTTGTTTGGGAAATTACGCTCTTTCCAATGATGTGCATATTGCCGGGGTCGGTCGCGAAATTAGGGGCAATACTTAGAAAGGGCCTCTTTGGGGCCCTCTTTGGGCCCCTTCCTTTGGATTCCCCGGTAGGTTTCTTCAGCCAGATTGAAGAGGGGGCCCAGGAGAGTGTCTGTGCAAATTTTGAAGAAAATCGTAGGGGCCGCCCCATTGGGCCCCAAATTTCAATTGGGTCCCGTGGGCCCCAGGTGGGCCCCATCGAATAATGTTACTTGGGTTTTTTGTTTGGGAAATTACGCTCTTTCCAATGATGTGCATATTGCCGGGGTCGGTCGCGAAATTAGGGGCAATACTTAGAAAGGGCCTCTTTGGGGCCCTCTTTGGGCCCCTTCCTTTGGATTCCCCGGTAGGTTTCTTCAGCCAGATTGAAGAGGGGGCCCAGGAGAGTGTCTGTGCAAATTTTGAAGAAAATCGTAGGGGCCGCCCCATTGGGCCCCAAATTTCAATTGGGTCCCGTGGGCCCCAGTTGGGCCCCATCGAAAAATGATACTTGGGTTTTTTGTTTGGGAAATTACGCTCTTTCCAATGATGTGCATATTGCCGGGGTCGGTCGCGAAATTAGGGGCAATACTTAGAAAGGGCCTCTTTGGGGCCCTCTTTGGGCCCCTTCCTTTGGATTCCCCGGTAGGTTTCTTCAGCCAGATTGAAGAGGGGGCCCAGGAGAGTGTCTGTGCAAATTTTGAAGAAAATCGTAGGGGCCGCCCCATCGTGCCCCAAATTTCAATTGGGTCCCGTGGGCCCCAGATGGGCCCCATCGAAAAATGTTACTTGGGTTTTTTGTTTGGGAAATTACGCTCTTTCCAATGATGTGCATATTGCCGGGGTTGGTCGCGAAATTAGGGGCAATACTTAGAAAGGGCCTCTTTGGGGCCCTCTTTGGGCCCCTTCCTTTGGATTCCCCGGTAGGTTTCTTCAGCCAGATTGAAGAGGGGGCCCAGGAGAGTGTCTGTGCAAATTTTGAAGAAAATCGTAGGGGCCGCCCCATTGGGCCCCAAATTTCAATTGGGTCCCGTGGGCCCCAGGTGGGCCCCATCGAATAATGTTACTTGGGTTTTTTGTTTGGGAAATTACGCTCTTTCCAATGATGTGCATATTGCCGGGGTCGGTCGCGAAATTAGGGGCAATACTTAGAAAGGGCCTCTTTGGGGCCCTCTTTGGGCCCCTTCCTTTGGATTCCCCGGTAGGTTTCTTCAGCCAGATTGAAGAGGGGGCCCAGGAGAGTGTCTGTGCAAATTTTGAAGAAAATCGTAGGGGCCGCCCCATTGGGCCCCAAATTTCAATTGGGTCCCGTGGGCCCCAGTTGGGCCCCATCGAAAAATGATACTTGGGTTTTTTGTTTGGGAAATTACGCTCTTTCCAATGATGTGCATATTGCCGGGGTCGGTCGCGAAATTAGGGGCAATACTTAGAAAGGGCCTCTTTGGGGCCCTCTTTGGGCCCCTTCCTTTGGATTCCCCGGTAGGTTTCTTCAGCCAGATTGAAGAGGGGGCCCAGGAGAGTGTCTGTGCAAATTTTGAAGAAAATCGTAGGGGCCGCCCGATTGGGCCCCAAATTTCAATTGGGTCCCGTGGGCTCCAGGTGGGCCCCATCGAAAAATGATACTTGGGTTTTTTGTTTGGGAAATTACGCTCTTTCCAATGATGTGCATATTGCCGGGGTCGGTCGCGAAATTAGGGGCAATACTTAGAAAGGGCCTCTTTGGGGCCCTCTTTGGGCCCCTTCCTTTGGATTCCCCGGTAGGTTTCTTCAGCCAGATTGAAGAGGGGGCCCAGGAGAGTGTCTGTGCAAATTTTGAAGAAAATCGTAGGGGCCGCCCCATCGTGCCCCAAATTTCAATTGGGTCCCGTGGGCCCCAGATGGGCCCCATCGAAAAATGTTACTTGGGTTTTTTGTTTGGGAAATTACGCTCTTTCCAATGATGTGCATATTGCCGGGGTTGGTCGCGAAATTAGGGGCAATACTTAGAAAGGGCCTCTTTGGGGCCCTCTTTGGGCCCCTTCCTTTGGATTCCCCGGTAGGTTTCTTCAGCCAGATTGAAGAGGGGGCCCAGGAGAGTGTCTGTGCAAATTTTGAAGAAAATCGTAGGGGCCGCCCCATTGGGCCCCAAATTTCAATTGGGTCCCGTGGGCCCCAGGTGGGCCCCATCGAATAATGTTACTTGGGTTTTTTGTTTGGGAAATTACGCTCTTTCCAATGATGTGCATATTGCCGGGGCGGTCGCGAAATTAGGGGCAATACTTAGAAAGGGCCTCTTTGGGGCCCTCTTTGGGCCCCTTCCTTTGGATTCCCCGGTAGGTTTCTTCAGCCAGATTGAAGAGGGGGCCCAGGAGAGTGTCTGTGCAAATTTTGAAGAAAATCGTAGGGGCCGCCCCATTGGGCCCCAAATTTCAATTGGGTCCCGTGGGCCCCAGTTGGGCCCCATCGAAAAATGATACTTGGGTTTTTTGTTTGGGAAATTACGCTCTTTCCAATGATGTGCATATTGCCGGGGTCGGTCGCGAAATTAGGGGCAATACTTAGAAAGGGCCTCTTTGGGGCCCTCTTTGGGCCCCTTCCTTTGGATTCCCCGGTAGGTTTCTTCAGCCAGATTGAAGAGGGGGCCCAGGAGAGTGTCTGTGCAAATTTTGAAGAAAATCGTAGGGGCCGCCCGATTGGGCCCCAAATTTAATTGGGTCCCGTGGGCTCCAGGTGGGCCCCATCGAAAAATGTTACTTGGGTTTTTTGTTTGGGAAATTACGCTCTTTCCAATGATGTGCATATTGCCGGGGTTGGTCGCGAAATTAGGGGCAATACTTAGAAAGGGCCTCTTTGGGGCCCTCTTTGGGCCCCTTCCTTTGGATTCCCCGGTAGGTTTCTTCAGCCAGATTGAAGAGGGGGCCCAGGAGAGTGTCTGTGCAAATTTTGAAGAAAATCGTAGGGGCCGCCCCATTGGGCCCCAAATTTCAATTGGGTCCCGTGGGCCCCAGGTGGGCCCCATCGAAAAATGTTACTTGGGTTTTTTGTTTGGGAAATTACGTTCTTTCCAATGATGTGCATATTGCCGGGGTCGGTCGCGAAATTAGGGGCAATACTTAGAAAGGGCCTCTTTGGGGCCCTCTTTGGGCCCCTTCCTTTGGATTCCCCGGTAGGTTTCTTCAGCCAGATTGAAGAGGGGGCCCAGGAGAGTGTCTGTGCAAATTTTGAAGAAAATCGTAGGGGCCGCCCCATTGGGCCCCAAATTTCAATTGGGTCCCGTGGGCCCCAGGTGGGCCCCATCGAAAAATGTTAATTGGGTTTTTTGTTTGGGAAATTACGCTCTTTCCAATGATGTGCATATTGCCGGGGTTGGTCGCGAGATTAGGGGCAATACTTAGAAAGGGCCTCTTTGGGGCCCTCTTTGGGCCCCTTCCTTTGGATTCCCCGGTAGGTTTCTTCAGCCAGATTGAAGAGGGGGCCCAGGAGAGTGTCTGTGCAAATTTTGAAGAAAATCGTAGGGGCCGCCCCATTGGGCCCCAAATTTCAATTGGGTCCCTTGGGCCCCAGGTGGGCCCCATCGAAAAATGTTACTTGGGTTTTTTGTTTGGGAAATTACGCTCTTTCCAATGATGTGCATATTGCCGGGGTCGGTCGCGAAATTAGGGGCAATACTTAGAAAGGGCCTCTTTGGGGCCCTCTTTGGGCCCCTTCCTTTGGATTCCCCGGTAGGTTTCTTCAGCCAGATTGAAGAGGGGGCCCAGGAGAGTGTCTGTGCAAATTTTGAAGAAAATCGTAGGGGCCGCCCCATTGGGCCCCAAATTTCAATTGGGTCCCGTGGGCCCCAGGTGGGCCCCACCGAAAAATGTTACTTGGGTTTTTTGTTTGGGAAATTACGCTCTTTCCAATGATGTGCATATTGCCGGGGTCCGTCGCGAAATTAGGGGCAATACTTAGAAAGGGCCTCTGTGGGGCCCTCTTTGGGCCCCTTCCTTTGGATTCCCCGGTAGGTTTCTTCAGCCAGATTGAAGAGGGGGCCCAGGAGAGTGTCTGTGCAAATTTTGAAGAAAATCGTAGGGGCCGCCCCATTCGGCCCCAAATTTCAATTGGGTCCCGTGGGCCCCAGGTGGGCCCCATCGAAAAATGTTACTTGGGTTTTTTGTTTGGGAAATTACGCTCTTTCCAATGATGTGCATATTGCTGGATTTTGTCGATGTTATAGGCCTGAAATTGTTGAAAACGTTTATTTATGCCCCGAGGGCATACTCCCGGGCCCATATATTTGAAGCTGTTTTGTTCGGTTCAGGGGGGCGCTAGCCCCCTAAATTTGGTACCGTTGCACGTAAAATTTTGTCCTCTTTCGAATGACGTGCATTTTTAGCTGTTTTGACGGCTAGAAGTAGGGTTTTCAAAGTTCGTCGATTGTGCCCTGAGGGCATACTGTTTTTTGGGATTTGTGGCCCCCCTGATGGATTCCCCGCATTTTGGCACTAGGATTTTCGATAGAGGACACCATTCTGCACCTCTCCACCAAAATTCAGCGAAATCGTAGGGGCCGTCGATCCCTGCTGAATCCCTGCTGAACCCCTGCTGAATCCCTGCTAACTTCCGTTACATGCCATCTGCTCGGATCTCACCAGCAGCGAGAAAACATAAATTGCCGTATTTGCGGCACCAATGGTCTGAAATGGATGGGACAATTTAGTCGCCGCAGCAGCACAAAGGGCTGGGCCGCCACTGTGGATTAGTGACCGGTATCCGAATTTAAATCGTGATGACACCGATAAAGTGTGGGTCCGTGAGGGCCCGTCGGAATCACGACAAAAGCCGCCGGGGGGCGTGGATAGCGACCTGGGGCAGTCTTGTGCTACTAGGAGAAATAGACGGGCTACGCTGTGCACCATTGCCAAGATCTTATTGCTTCCAGTTACCAATGAGCCGATTAGGTCCACCTGCAACTCATGCGACGTTTAGTTGGAGAACGATGACGGTGCTGCCCTCCCTGACTGATAGCGTAATGGGGAGTGATTTATGTACTTTATTCCTAATGCAACGTTCTTGACTTGTGGAAGAAAAAGGATGCCGAAAATGTCACTCACTACATACTGCATAGAATCAAGCGTTTCCGTTACAAGTGCGTTGAGAACGAAGGCGTTCAATTTTTGCCATACATTAGTTATGCGCAAAACAATTCATGTTTCCAAACTATAATCAAAATAGAGTTTCATATTAGAGGTTGATGCAGCATACGACTGCAAAACTGTATAGATTGCCAAATAATTGTTACAACCAATCGCCACCGTAAAAAAAATCCATCGAGGCTCGCCTGACGCTTGACTCAGGGATAGTCCCATATGGCTCTGTGTAGGCTCACTTGACGTTTAGACCCGGTATAATTCTCTATGGCTCTACCTAGGCTCACCTGAGGTGTGGCCCCCGGATAGTCTTCCACCTCTATCAGACTCACCTGAGGTAGTCGCGTTTGCAGAGTATCAGGTTGGCCTTTGTGTAGAGCGACGAGCCGACCTCCCCCAGTCGGCAGTCGCAGCAGCCGCACTTCAAACAGTCCTCGTGCCAGAGGAGGTCCAGCGCGCGCAGCATATACCTGAAGCCAGACACAATCGGGGTGCAGAACTGGTGCAATACAGTGTGGTACATGACATTCTGGACAGAGCATAACTGTTATCTCACTGAAGCGTGTTTTTTCGTTGGTAAACACATCAGTAATGAGGCAATAAATTATGGCAAGCATGCTCCCCGAGACAGTATCGCCAGTCCCCACAAGCGTCCCCTGCCCACCGTAAAGGTCTCCCGATCTTTCATTGGTTTACGCCTTACGGTCATTAATTGGTCATGCGATTGGTCTGACCTGTCGCTGATGGGTTTGCCGCAGCCAGCGCAGTTTTGGCGTCCCGTCTGAGCGCCTGCCATCTCCTCTCGCTTCGAAGGCAGGCCGAGAGTTGCTCCCTCTGAAACATCAGGAATTACTTTATTTGCTTTAGCACACAGCCATTATTTCAAATACCAAAGGCGTCTGTGTTTTGCTTGAGAACAGTGTTATTTATTGATAATTAATCGTTGCGAGTATAATACCGGTCTTTGATTGCACAAGAAACATCGCGGAACAGAATGTAAATCACTGCGCATAAATTACTTGTGGCTGGCTGACCACCGCTTCCTTCCCATCTGACCCTGCTCACCCCATCAGTCAGACCCCACCCGTTTACGGCTCCCCGCGATCCTCACGCTGCCGCCTTCGCGACCCATTGCTCCCGTCCCCTCCCCTCCCCATGACGTCATCGACCGGAGCGCTACGGTGAATATTGAAATTGATGTGCGGCGCGGTGAGATGAAGCGTACGGCAGATAAGCGGTGGCGGGTGAGCCGCCGAACGAGCGAGCGGGCGCGCCGCCGAGCGGGTGAGCGAGCCGATCACACAAACAATGGTGCACGCTTGGACGCCGCTCGCGCGCGTGCCTACGCCGCCGCCGCCGCCGCCGACGCGCGCGAGCCGACGGATAGAGGATCGCAGCGCTATGGGGCGTTTGTTGTAACCGACCGCGGACAGAAGATCGGATCTGCATTCAGCTGCCAGTAGCGGCGAGATGAATAATGACAACAGAAAGGCGGTATCGGTAGCTATAAAGAACAAGGTAGGGACTGGTAGCCATTCACGGATGATTGGGCAATATGCTGGAAATGCCTCGGGCTAGTTAATTAATGAAGTTGTCATGAAAAACACATGTGGAATAAGAAGGGCGAAACAGAGAAAATGTTAAGCTTTCAAACCAGAAGAGTTGCGCATACATACTAGGCATCAAACCAACGTGACACAACTGAAGAGACTCAAATGGACGAGAGCAATGTGCGATAGAATACCTATCTTTATAAAAAGTGGTCGTTTATGCTCCACAAAATTCAAAAGTGTATTACATATTGCCTTTATCGAACTATGCAATCTTGTAATAGATGGGGAAGACTCAGGTCACTTTAACGAATCAAATCTAACACTTCAATTTTTATCTTATGTCGGTAAGCTGACCTGACTCAAAAGTCAAAACTGACCTGTGACATGCAGATGGTTTTACAATATCTAGCGGAACGAATAATCATATTTGTATCTATCTCATACATTTCTGGGCATACCTTGTTGATTCGTCATATTCGCATTAGTTGTCTTGGACTTGAGGTGTCTTGGAGCCTCCGGCCTTCAATAAACTCTCCAAAAATAGAGACCAGCCTGAAAAACAGGTGCATTAGAAAAGGAAAGTCACAAGGCATTCTGTAGGGGAAGTTGGGGGAACGCCGAATACTTTTTTTCTGACGCCCGTAGCACGCAAGGTAGACAACATAAGCTATTCTTGTTGGCGTCATTCGAGAGGCCAGTCTTTTGTCTTTCAAACATACCAGGCGCATTTGATGAATTCGCATACCGTTAAGCGCAAAAACTAAAAATATCAAAGAACTGACTTTTTCGGCGTTGCCCCGGACTGCGGGGAAAGCCGAAAATGGGATAAATGATCTACGAGGAATGCAGACATTGATGTTTTGCCAATTTATCTCAAACTTTATCCAAAATTCATCAAAGCTGACACGCGTTTTAAGAGCTTGAGGACGCTTGGTGCACACTGGAAGTTATAATTGTGTGATATAATAAAAAAAATGCTAGGTAAATCATTCCTTATAGGTAACAGGCCGTTGTGCCGGCTGAAAGTGTAATTTGTTTGACTAAAAATACGCGTTGCTATTCTACAGCAGTAAAGTCCACGTAGCGTGCTTTAACGTGCGTAATTGCACGTTTTCGGCATTACCCCAGCCAGCCATACTTTCATTTGCAGGCCCATAACTTTTAAACGTGCTGTATAAATTTCAGATAGGCAGCACACTTATGCAAAGACATGCTGAAGATTACTTGACCGAATTGGCCAGACAAACGGTAGCATAATGAGTAAGAAATGCAGCTTCAAAGGCGCATGTAGTACAAGGGAAACGTACCTTGAAAACGCTTTTGGCGCCCTCACAGCCGAAGTATTCCAAATGACAGCCCGTAACAAACATGCGATAATTGTAGTCACTTAAGCTTCAGAGCATCACTGAGACGTGGCATCCATGTCGTACGGTTTTAGAAATATCTCGAATTTCGGCTTTGCCCCAACTCCGGCATTGCCCCAACTTCCCCTACAGTCGAGCATCAACGATGTTTTGGGAGAAATCGCACGCAGTAGGTTTCTGCTCTTTTGTGTGTCGTTTTGGTTACAGAATAAGTACGGGGCACGTTTAGATGAACAGGGAATGCATGGCCCGTTTTCTTATCCGTTTATGACTGAGCTCCGACAGCAGGACAGGAGGTGCTTCGGCCAGACTGCAGAGTGCGCAATCTCAACCTCCCCAATGCCTCTATTGCATATTGCCTGGCTTTATCGAACTTTTGAACGAATGAAAGTCAATTATGAAGGAGAACATTATTGGTCGCTGCGTCGCTTTTTCAATATGAGATCTATCATTTTACTAGCTATGTGATACACAAATGTGCAACGTCACAAAGGGCAACTTCTGGGTGACTTATGAACGAATTCATCGTCTGACAATTAATGCGTGGAAATGCAGCCAATATCGGACATTTTTGTTCCAAACAGTTCAATCAGCTGGAAACTGTTGAACGAGTTAACCAGTTAATGGTTCCGCGTCAGCCATTAGACCTGCCCTCGCTATGTATAATGCACGTGGGTGGAGCTAATCTGAAAATATACGTCCGCCCTGCAATTGGATTTTTAGCCGTTAACGTGAATAGTTAATGGAAACTATCCACATTCGCAAAGGATTCGAAGTTTTCCGCTTTCTTTGAGGATTTGATCTTGATTGGTGTTAACAGCTGAACAATTTGTGTTGTGAAACTGGGAGCAATTTTCCCACACCAATAAATTGCTTGCATGTGAACTAAAATGGTTTGGTTGATCTTGAACTTCTTTAGTGCGATCGAACTATCATGATTTTGTTAACGTTACGAAATGAGCTCAAAACGTCTGAGATCACGAGCGATGAAATAGCACCAAAGCGTAATCTTGTATTAATTTGAGCGATTAATCACGTAGGCGACTCCATAGATTACTTGACCTATTCTTCATCATTGATTAGTATAGCCACTTACACAGTTGATGAAAATGACTACAAAACCCACACAGTATTGGTTTCCTATAATCTGAACCTACTTCAGGAAGATAGCTCTTACCTTACCACAAAATCTGGCTGCACATTGTTCAACTAAATAGGCGAAGTGACAATAGCTTTGTGCGTTTAACAAAACAATGATCAATGATCAACGTCGAGACACGCTGTAGAGAGTTCTCCGCCTGACGACACAATAATTATCAAGCGCTCTCAACACAACATCGTACGTCGAGGTAGACTGGGTTGCTTTGAATACAGCACGTCAACGAGCTTTATGTAGAAGGAAACTCTTCGCAAAGTCATTAAAGTTTTGCAAAGGTCCGGTTTCCCAATTATTGGCAAAGTGATTAGACACAGCTACACAGTCCTGCGGCATCATTTAACCCGCTGATTGAAATGAATGTCATTGCTTTGTTTGGTGGCATCTCAAGCACAACTCCAGTGCCATTGAGAGATAAGTCGCCAAAGGTAAGCATCTCTTTGAAAACAAGCAATAATTGTTGTACTGGTCGTCAGTAGCGGCGGAACACCTTTAACCTTCGCCCTGGTGGGGGGGGGGGGGCCATTTTGGCCCCCCCCCTGTGGTTTTTCAGCGATAACTCAGAAACCACTTGAGTTAGCGCCCTGAAACTTTGTATAGCTGTTTATTCAACATTTTTACATCATGTCCTTTTTTTGGGGGTTCGGGTCAGGTCAGGTCAGGTCACAAGGTCACCAAAACTGACACCACCTCTAAAAAAGTTCAAAGCTCTCTCAAAGGCACAGCTTTTATCCGATCGATGTAAAATTTACAGTACTTGAAGATGTCACCCAGCTCTACAAAATGGCTATCTCGGATTTTTTATAAATGTGACCTAAGGTCAGGTCAGGTCATCGCTGCTCCCCATTATAAGTCAATGGGAGAATCGAAAAGTAGTTGTTTTTCAGCTAAATCGGGCGTGATTGTTCCTATATTTCGTTATTGAAGTGTCTTGGGTCAGCAAATCACAGCCCATGTGAAACCATTTGCTTGTGACCTCGCTGAGGTCACGCTAGGTCATCTCCCTGGTCACCAGAGGTCACCAGCGGTTTTTCTGCACTTACTTGTTATTGAATAGAGATAGAGACTCCGTTCGACGTTTATCGTGTTTGTCTCGTCAATGCGGATCGAATGATATGCAGCATGACCTATTTCGGTAAGGTCATGACCTTGACCTGAGGTCAAATTTTCAAAATGACCTTTCGAGGTCAAACTATATATCATTCGACGCGTCTCGACGAGCCAAGCACGATGGTGCATGAATCGTTTCTCTATTTTCTCGTGAATGCATGCTATAGTTAAAAACATTTTCAACGAAATTTGCCAAGTTGACCTTGCATGACCTCTGTAGGCCAAACCGTTGAGCTGAGGTCAAATCTGACGAACCTTGGCGAAAGAGCTTGAAAAGAGCTATCGATTGCTTTTTTCCGCGGCTCTCTAGCTCTTCTAGTTTCCGAGCTACAGCGGAATATGTCCGGCAACACCGAAAACACTGAAATTTGACCTATGATGACCTCTAGCGACCTCAATATTGACCTTAGCGAAAAAATGACCGAAATACTTTCGAACGTACTTGTTATGGGCTTTCGTTTGCTTTTTTCCGCGTCTTCCTAGCCCTCTTCGTTTTCGAGTTAGACGGGGGGGGTCATTTTGGCCCCCCCCCACCAGGGCGAAGGTGGCTCAGACCCACACCAGGGCGCGGGTTAATGAAACGGGGGGCACTGCCGACTTTTGGTCCCATTCTTTCCATGCAACGCCCATAGGGCTAATGTTAAAATCCCAAATCAAAGGGGGCACGGTGCCCCGGTGCCCTCCCCGTTCCGCCGCCTATGGTGGTCGCCCGACAAACCCGCTACATCGGTATTTGCCCGGAATGGGAGGAGATAGAGCATTGAAAGAAAGTTTCTATCAACTGTGACAAACGACATTAGCATTTCTAAAGATTTGTTACTTGAAGAAATGAGTTTTATTTAGCCTGTGACACCTATTCGTAGTGCACAAACTGTTAATGTGTGAGTTAAATTTTTGCATGCAAGCAATCTAAGAGGAAAGCAAATGAATTACCCTTTGATTGCTTCAATGTGTGTAAGCGATAACATGACTCGTCTCTTTGCCACACGTCTTCTCAGTCCACCGTTTCATCTTACTTATATTATATGTCATTTCATAGTATACCGCAACCCCTTCATAAAAGCGCCGCCCAATCAGAATTCGCGTCTGAAAAACTCAGTCTAATGTCCACCCTGCGCGGTCCAAAATCACCGTCGTCCGTTGCCAGCGCCGGCGACCCTTTGGTGGCGTCGGTGGCACTCTGAGGCGGCACTCAGTCAGCACTCACCAGCGGAGGTCCGGCTTCGCGCCCCGACAAAACTCGGGGCCGATCTGGGCCGTGTCAGAGGCCTGATCAGACACATGCGACGCCCAGAATGTCCGGACTTCTTTATCATTTGCGAGTGTCATATTTACGGCGTGACGTTTGCCCTGGTTTATCGCCGTAAGTCGCCCCACTCAATCTCAGTAATGGATACAATGAAATGAGTTTAATCCGAAAACGCCCGAGAAATTTACTGCCGTGTCCCCGCGGCAAAAACCAAATGTAATAAGCAAAATGGACACTCGTTTGGTGAAAGTTCCAGCCTCCGGGATAATTCGGATAAGGGAGGGAAGCAGTTCAGATTTAAAGACGAAGATTTAAAGCTTGTTCAACAGAAAGGTCATTTAGATTATCGTGGCCGGGCGCCCGGAATGGATCATTCTGCCGAGTGGCCGCCGGACCGAAGGGTGACAAAGACGACGGGCAGAGCGCCGGGGCCGGCACACTGAGTGCGATTGCGGAGGCTGGGTAGAGCGACGGAGCGTGTGGCGGGGCCCGACCGAGACCCAGAAATAGTAGACAGTGACTGGAAAACCGGCGACCACACCAGCCACCGTGTGAGATCAGGGGACGCCGAGAGAGCTCGGGCGTGTAATGGTGCGCAATGGAGAGCGGTGTTCGCAACGCAACAGCAAGTTAACATGATCGTGAAATTTATAAAAACGAATTAATCAAGCATTCTAAACGAGTCATGATTTATTGCACAGTAACACTGTCGCACTTACCCTAGAGTTAGTCAATTGTTCACCTAACCCTTAAATTTCATTACCCTGACGCAAATGACCCTCTTGCGGCCATGTCAGGCCGGAATAGCGATTCGGAGTACGTCAGCCCAAATTATCCACCCGTTTCCAGTCTGGGCGTGGTTGTAAAAGTTCCAATATGTAAAATGATGTTTGCTGCATGCATTGTGGTAGGTGTCAAGGTTACGTGAGGGTCAGGTCAAGCTCACTGACCTTAGATGACCTTGGCTCACTTTGTTGAATTCACATGGTTCCAGGGTAATTTTGGGAGCTGATTTCGAATTTAACACCATTTGAACATTTGAGAAGTAGCTTTGGTGCCCATTCAACATATTACCAAGCTTTCAGTGGTGGTTAACATCTACTATTGATAGCCGGCAGGACGCTTGCTGGTTGACCTGACCTGACCTGACCCGCCCTACCCCAAAATATACGCATACATCATCTTTGATCAAAACTAACACTAACTTCGTAATCAGAACCCCGAAAAGCCCATGCCAACCTCACTTTACGAAGTCTAGCAGGTCCCAATTTTCACGACTTGTGGGTCGCTGACGTGACCTGGAAGTTCAATCAATGACCTGGGACCTTAATACCGAGTATCCTTGGCTTCCTCTTGTCACGGGCAGCAAGAAAAGCTCTAGCTCTAGCTCTAGCTCGATCATCAGCCAAACGGCTGGGAGGGTTCCGAAGGACCCCTATACGTTAGACGCTGTAAAAAAGCCAAACACGGGAGAGGTTTAAACATGTATCATCAGTTTTTGGTGGTTTCTAGCATAATTGGGCATTAAAAATTGACTTATTTAACTGAAAAAGAAGGCCGTTAACCCGCGCCCCGCTGGGGGGGGGGGGCAGAATCTGCCCCCTCCCGTTTTTCGCCAATAACTTCTAAACGCGTTACGTCAGCGACGTCAAACTTTCAGTACCTTATCATATATCAATTTGACACGTTCCCTGAAAATTTAAGCGAAATCCGTCGGATAATTTTTGAGAAATTGACGTTTTAGTGACGTCATGTTCGCCATTTTCGCCTCAAGAACGGCAACATTTCAAACGCCGCAAACATTTTCATTTTTAAAGGAATCAAGACGTAACAAAAAGGTTATACGTAATTCTACCTTGTTTATCAAATGGTTATCTCCGTTTTTTGAAAATATTGGATGTTGGCCCAATTTTTTTTCTTAACCCGCGAGTTGCTGGGGGGGGGGGCGTTAAACGCCCCCACTTTTTTCGCCGGGCCATAGCATAAAAACGGCGCGCCGCAGGCGCGCCAAATTTTGGGTACTTGTAGGGAATTGATTGAAGCTTATTGTGACAAAGTTTCAAAAAAAATCGGTCGGAAAATTTTTGAGATATCGAGGTTTTAGTGACGTCATGATTTCTGAGTTTTCGACCAAAAACGGCATATGTTCAAAAAATCATATAAAATCACAGAATGGACATACAGACATGCCGTAAACGCCATTAGACTGCCAATACCATGATCAATCAAATGGCTATCTTCGATTATTGATTATCGTTCCGCATTTTCATATAGTACTCAGCTTTCGTTGAAATTAAATAAAAACTCAGCATATATCGGACGTTTCGTGTTCGGTTTAACACTTCATCGGCGATACTCATGAGTATCGCCGATGAAGTGTTAAACCGAACACGAAACGTCCGATATATGCTGAGTTTTTATTTAGTTCCGCATTTTCATTAATCTTGAACTGAATCTTGGCATTTTTTCGTGACTACTTCACGACCATGATACATGCATTTCTTAAATTGAACTTTTTGAGCCAAACACGTACACATATGATAAAATGAATGTCACCATCGTGTTTTACGCCCCAAATTACCTATAAAACATGTGTCACAGGCTGCGAATATCAGTTTTGATTTTCGGGGATATGTGCCTACCCGGTTGACCTGACCTTGACCCTGACCTATGCTTGACTGACCCCTACATGGAGCTAACACTCTTGTAGGCCATATATGATGGATTGTGCATCGTTTGGACAGAGTTTATGACGAGAGGCGCCCATTGAGAAGTCCTGAAGTCCATGCTACTGAAAGCCCGATTTCAGGTGTTTGACCTGACCTTGACCCGACCTGTGACCTCAAAATTCAACTTTGAAGTACTCATCTGAAGCGTCTCGTCGCGCTCTTTCGTTTGCCGCCTCGTGCGTTTCGCTACGCCTATTGGTTCTCGAGTTATCGGCTGGGGGCGTTTAACGCCCCCCCCCCCCCCAGCAAACGGTGGGTGGCGAAATACCCCAGCAACTGCCGGGTTAAAAAACTGACTTTTGGGAAAATATTTATAAAATCCAAAACTTTGAGTGTATCGAAAACCGGAATGTATGTCAAAGAAGTGGTCTATGTGCACCTACATACCAATTTTTAGAAGAGTCGGTTAAAAAATGTGGGAGTTTTTTTTCAAAATTTTATGACGTCACGACACAAAAAAAAAATTGAAAAATGATTTTATTGGAAGTTCTAGACCTCCTACGGAAACAAAAATAGCACCATTCGATTCGCCGTGAAAAAACTGCATCAGATAGACACCTTTTTAGGCCTTAACAACCAACTTCAAAACTTGACCTCACTTGACCTGACCTTGACCTGACCTCGACCTGACATTCATCCAGAGGTGGTCCATATCACTTATTGAGTGTGCCTATTGAATTCTATGAGTAAAATGACCCATAAAACATGTGTTGCACATGCCCTTTTCTATATTTTGTTTTTGGTGACCTGACCTGACCTGACCTAACCTTGACCTTGACCTTTGAATGACATTGTATGCAACGAATAGATTAGAGTATGTACAGATGTACGTTCTTTCACTGACTCCACTGTTCTTCCAAAGCTGGATTGAAGTGAATGACATGACATAAGACCTTGCATATGTCATGCCCATTGGTAAGAATGTCGCCAGCTTGCTCCTGGGAGATGTACTTACATTCTCACCGCTATCTGATGAGATCACAGTCTTGGATCCAGCATCCACATCCCTAGAGCAGGGTCAAGGTTTTCGGATTTTGTCACATTCTATGGCGTTTTTGATATTTGCTCATTTTGGACGCTGTTCCTGCCCTGCTTGCAATTAGCAGCCCAAACCTTAGTAGTGCCATATGATTGGCCACAACCAATAAGTTTAATTTCAGGTCCTTTTTAATTTCAGATAAAGGCATGACTTTCAAATCGCAATACTTTATAAAAGCTTGGTTCTCGATTTTCTCCGTTTTCACCAAACGCGGAGTCTTCTTCACTTTAACGGGCTCTAAAAACGATACGAAAAGGACTAGGACTTCAAAACTTGTTGTACACACATAAGAATAGTGGCAAAATGCGTGACCAAATTTTCATTAACCTGCGTCACCTGTAACTGTGTTAGACTCGAAACTTTTCGTTCACCCCACGTAAGTAGTAACTATAATTTTGCGTTTACTGTGCAGGAAAGTAAAATGAATGTGACACCTGGGGCATTCCACGATAGATCGCACCAGGCCCGTCACCCTCATCTCTCAGATTTTAATGAAAATCGGTACTAGGGGTAATCATAGGCCCCAAAGACGCCAGGCAAAATATCAGACTTCTCAGATCAAAACTTTTTGAGTTATATTGCATTACATTTTATAACTTCGGTTTGTAACGGTGAGTTTGATGGAGTTTGATGGCGGTAAACAGCACTAAGCTTGTGATGAATCAAAAATTAATATTACCTTTTAAAAATTCCAAAGAAAAATTTTCATTGTTGAAAAAAACTAAATCTTTTTTTATTTGCCTCTAATGACTTATGGGACCAAAATTTTTCACATATTTATTTTTTTCAAAATAAACTTCATGTCATTGCAAGTCGACATGCAAAAAATGAGAAAGGTGTTCTTTCTATAAGTTCCTCGTTTTCCCGCAAACAAAATGGGTTTCGGAGGGGTTGATACGACTCCAGCACGCCGTTTCGCTTCTAATAGAGCTAGAGCCTCGCGGAAAAAATGAGTGTGTGTGCCGTTACAAGTCGCAGCGATTGGTACCCGATTTTAAGGTCTCAGCTTAACCAGTAGCGTCTCAGGTCAGGTCAAGTGACTGAAGTTACGGGTTCCGTTTTTAGTAAATAACTTCGCAAAAAATGGCCGCAGAGCCGCGCCGATTTTGGCATCATTGTGTTCTGCAGCTCGGGTGCGTCGAATGGTATACTTTTTGTTAGGGTGAGGTCAACTTAAGGAGTTGACCTCGGGTCAAGGTTGAGTCAGAGCCTCTCAGGTCACGAACCTGCGCAAAGGTTATCATATGGCATATCATTCGATTCGGAAGGTCTTCCCGAGTCCATTGGTGGCTTTCCCGACTCTCTAGCTCAATTTGATCGGGAGTTATTGAGGAAAAACTCGTACGACCCCAGTGACGTCATAAATGACGTCACGCAAGGCTAACAATTCAAAAGTGAAGCATTGGACTTTGCAAGGAGTGCAAGAAATCACGATACCATGTACGAGAGATAATTTTAGATCATTCTCGGCGCCAAAATAACACTTTTTATTTTTGCCCATAGACTGATAATAGTGATGTCACGTGACCGACCTGACCTCATGTGACCTTAAAAAATTTTCAGATATACAAGTTGTGAGACCTCTGGAGGACACCATGTATGCGTCCTGTAACTTTCATCTCGGACAGCTATGGTCATTGGCGTCCAAAACAAGTCAGAACCAAACAGCCTTTTTCACTCTCGCGCTTATAGGAAAGAGGGTTGGATAAACCCTCTTTTCATTTTTTTTTCAGATGACTCAGACTTCAATTGAATTTTCAGTAACCCGTGATGTCACTAGGCAGCTTTACCACGCCATTTGTAAGCTCCCCTCCCGAAATCACTATTCGAAACCGTTATCGTGACGTAAAATAAATACATTTATCGAAAGAACACCTTCCTATTTTTTTTTTGCATACTTCTTAACAATGAGCCAAATATTTTTTTAAAGAAATAAAAACTCCAAAAAAAAATTGGTCCCAAAGTTCAAAAAATACAAATGAAAGAAAACTTGATATGTCATATATAAAAATAGCGTATTTTTCAAAATTTCAAAAATACATATCAATCTCTGTTTCATTGCAAGTTCAATGTTATATAACATTTGGCATTTGAATAATCCGTCTTAGAGTTACAGCCCGCCAAACTTAGTGCTGCAAAGCAAGATCCAAAAAATGTTATACACCATAACCCAAAAAAATACTTATCTGATAAGCCTGAAATTGCTACAGGTGGATTCAGAGCCCCTGATTACCCCTGAGACTATTTCTCGTCAAATTCCGAGAGATGAGGGTGTCAAATTGGAACAAAGTGGTACGATCTATCGTGGAATGCCCCACCTGCCAGCGTTGAGAAAATGCAGAAATATGTCGTCGATTTCGAGATGTAACGCTTTCTAAAAAAGCAGCCTTACTCCAACCTCCCCTAAATTCTCTTTGGGTGTTCTATTACATATATTCCGTTTTTTAAACAGCGGCAAAGCAGTTTTTGTTTTGTTCCATTGGTAACAGATCGAGGGTTATCAGATATCTTAGAGCTCTTCATTCGAATGGGTGCCAGAGCCTACATACATTCTCATAGGAGCTTCCTTGTCATTTTGATGGACATTGATGGATTGTGAAGTTCATGGCTACAGAGAGTTCCTGGCCATCTTACAACTGGAAGATCCACCACAAGTTTTATGGCCGCCATAGCCGCGGCCATTGCGCTCAGGCAGTGGTAGGTGCACTCAGTGCAGAGCACAATAGGCCGTAGTGTATTCGGTCGGCACGGTGGCGAGTATAGGTTAATGACCATATCAAACATTAAAATAATACATTTGTGCCATGTTAATGATCAATTTCTTTCCAATCTTACTTACAGTAATCATGGCAAAAAACACCATCCACTACATTAAATTTTCTATAGAAAGTTGGCACCTCAGTTGTTGGCGAAATGCATCAGTAGTCTGTTCACACTTCCAATTCTCTATTCAGGAAATTAGACGAAAAGCTTCTAAATTGTCAAAATAAGACGAACACAAATAAGCTACGCTGCCACACAAATCGCCTTTCTCCCAGTGCAACTTGCCATGGAACGTCACAAAAATCATGGCTTCGCGTACTGTCCTATTTATGTTTCCTTATGGATGCTAGAGCAAAATGTGTTCAGTTTTTAAGAGCGCTTCGACATAAAAGTCGGCAATACGCGTCTATAACACGATGTAATTGTGAATGTAGGTATTATCTCAATTCAGCAATCAGCATCATCATCAATAGAGCTATTTGTCAACGAAGAACCCCATTGATAAAACATGGGACATCCAACCCGGTGAAAATGTGGATTTGAGTCGATCCAGAGATTGATATATGACTGCTGGCGAAAGTGATCCTCAGTTGATGGGTGCGGACTGCGGACTTATAAGACTGTCTTTGAACAATTAAGTCCGTCGTAATTTGACTTCTTTCTCTCAAGTGGCGACAACCCAATCAAACGGTAAGTAACATACTTGGATTATACGTATGTGCTATGAAGGCCATCACTGTAAATGGTCGTCAAGGCCTCGTTGCCTCGTAGATCTATGGACAAAGTCAATTTGATCCAAAAGCTTAAAGAAGAATTTAAAAATGCTTAAGCAGGAAGCATTCATACGCTAGAACATGAAGGCGTGTTCTTTTCTGAGGACGGCCTGTCCCCTGTGACCCAGAAATTGCTGGACACTGGCCACCGGTAATCCCCGAGATGGATACGCTCTACAATAGCATTAATTGCCTATTTGGCAAGCAAAAATGCATTGATGCAGGCAGGTGAACACTGAACACCTTGCTTAGATATTCTGCTCGATATTTTCTGCTCAACATTTCTGAAACAGCAGTTGACGCTCAGCATACCGATCTCACGAACATTTATCATGTCCCCAATATTTCTACGCTAATTGACTTACCTCCGTGCCACGGTGACGCGGTGTCACGATCCACCGGTCACCACCGATGCCCCAGGCGATACACCACGTGACCTTCCACCGCCGTCCTCAGCCGCGGGCTGCGTACCGGCGAGTGCCTGAGGCGATCCCCGGCCACTCAGTCACATGCCGCCGTATCGACCAATCAGAGCGCAGCGGGCGGAGCCAACGCGGGCGGGGGTGGAGCCTGACCGCAGGCGCCTCCTCGCCTGTAGCGTTGATGCGGGTCGACTCAGAGCGTTCCTCCATCCCCTGCCCCAGTGCCCGACCCCAGTCCCAGTGACCGTCTCCGAGTCTCGAGAGGCAGCCCTGCAGAGATGTGGTGGTTTTGGGTCGGGTGCTGTCGATTCTACAGATTCTTTAGCTGGCACCGACAACAGCATTGGAGACGAGGCGTTTTTGAGGTAACGCTCAGCTGAACGTTGATACGTGTACGGCATCCGCGATTCATAGATATTTAACCCGCGCCCTGATGGGGGGGGGCCATTTTGGCCCCCCCCTGTGGTTTTTCTTAAATAGCGAGAAAACGGCGGCGCGCAGCGCCGCCAAATTTTGGGTACCTTACCGGGCATCAATTTGACACCTTCACACAAAATTTCAAGTCACAGGTCACCTCAGGTCAGGAGTTATTGAGGTCAAACTGAGGTCATGTTCGAGTAAAAATGAGCAAAAAACATGACATCTTGAAACGCTCACCAATTCTACAGTTAACAAGCAATTTTAAAGTTCTTTATGTGGTTGTGTAGAGAAAAGACGGCGCTACAAAACTGCTATCTCGGATTTTCGAAATTTTGGGATTTTGACCCCCCAAAATCAAAAAAATTGATTTTTTTAGAAAAACTCAAAAAATTTCCAAAAATTTTTCGAATTTCGAAAAAACCGGAATATATATGATAGTCCCAGCGCTCTTCGATATACATACCAAATTTTAGATCGATACCTCTTTTTTTGGCCAAGTTATAGCGAAAAAACTGTTAAAAATTGATGACGTCAAATTTTTGAACTCAATTTTTAGCAATTCTAGACCTCGTAGCGCAAAACGGAGACCACCATTGAACTCCCCGTGACGAGCTGCATCGAATCGATACCCATTTTATGCAAAAATATCAACTTTGAAATTTGACCTAATTTGACCTGACCTTGACCTGACCTTGACCTGACCTTGACCAAAACGTGACCTAAGCTGGCCCTAAAGTCTGTCTGACCCACATAATCGCATTTGTCATGTAAAATGGACCATAAAACATGTATCACACGACACTTTCATATTGTGACCCCCCCAGTGACCTGACCTCTGTGACCTGACCTGGTATCAGTGACCTCAAATAGCAAAATATGTGTCTGAAGAACATTTCCCCATCGATGATTTTCAATGAAATGCATTTTACACGATTTTACAACGCATTTCTTGAAATGCCTGTAAACGGTGAAAATTCGACCTTTGACCTGACCTGTGACGTCATCGGTTTGACCGAGGTCAATGAAATTGGGTCACAAGGTAGTTCCCCGTTGGGGCTATCCAACACCGTTTACCGCTTGTCGCTATGTTGCGTGGTTCTCGAGATCTGAGGGGGGGGGGGCCAAAATGGCCCCCCCCCCCCCCATCAGACCACGTTGCTCGGCAGACCCCATCTGGGCGCGGGTTAAATGAGTGTGGTCGAGTTCAAACAAAGTTGTTCTTATGTATGTTGAAATTGTAGATCATTTGCGTAGACAACTGAGATGATTGTGCATACTGGGCGCGACAAAGTGGATGCCTTCTCCAAAACGGCAATGCAGAGGTGGCTAAACCGATCAGTGATCAATCACTATCAGTGATTATCGGCGCACTGTTGTCCCAAGCAGTTATCATGGCTACACTATGTTTTCTACTAATCACCATTCCCTGACGATCTGACTTATCTAGCCCAAAGAATCGACTCCGCTGGGCGCTGCTAGAGTCTCAGACTCATGCAATTGTTTGAGGAAGCATGAGCTCCAGATGCCTATATCAAAAGCAGGTTTAGATGGAGTGACGTCATCACCCATCCGAGTTACTAATGGTGGCCTAGAGTACAGCAAAAGGAAACAGAAGTGTGATGTCAGACTATCACCAGCAAGATGCCTTTTTGTGGCGACAAACGAGCGAGCGCAGCACTTAGCAGTGAGCCCCGCACCGGCGCAAGTGCAGGGCGAGATCTGCATTTTCTACTCGATACGTGCCGTGGTGCTTAAGCACATGCGTTGGTAGCATTGGCGGATTCAGAGAAGTGGCTCATGATTAAAAGAGGCTACAAGCCCCCTTTATCAGTTTTGTTCTTGTTTCATCGCTGCGAGGGTTGCACTTAAAATATCGAAAATCCCAAATCTCTTCAGAAACTTCTTTCTTATACCTTTTCAACAGAGATAAGCCTAAGCTTCTCTCTGATAAGCTTGTGAAATAAACATTCTTTTTATTTGGGGGAATCGGCAGAACGTCTTATGGGAGCTACGGGAAGGGCAAATGCCCCAAGTGCTGCCCCTCTATGGATCCGCCAGTGATTGAGAGCATATGTAGGTACTCTTAACCCGCGCCCAGATGGGGTCTGCCGAGCAACGCGGTCTGATGGGGGGCCATTTTGGCCCCCCCCCCCTCAGATCTCGAGAACCACGCAACATAGCGACAAGCGGTAAACGGTGTTGGATAGCCCCAACGGGGAACTACCTTGTGACCCAATTTCATTGACCTCGGTCAAACCGATGACGTCACAGGTCAGGTCAAAGGTCGAATTTTCACCGTTTACAGGCATTTCAAGAAATGCGTTGTAAAATCGTGTAAAATGCATTTCATTGAAAATTATCGATGGGGAAATGTTCTTCAAACACATATTTTGCTATTTGAGGTCACTGATACCAGGTCAGGTCACAGAGGTCAGGTCACTGGCTGGGGGGTCACAATATGAAAGTGTCGTGTGATACATGTTTTATGGTCCATTTTACATGAAAAAATGCGATTATGTGGGTCAGACAGACTTTAGGGCCAGCTTAGGTCACGTTTTGGTCAAGGTCAGGTCAAGGTCAGGTCAAGGTCAGGTCAAATTAGGTCAAATTTCAAAGTTGATATTTTTGCATAAAATGGGTATCGATTCGATGCAGCTCGTCACGGGGAGTTCAATGGTGGTCTCCGTTTTGCGCTACGAGGTCTAGAATTGCTAAAAATTGAGTTCAAAAATTTGACGTCATCAATTTTTAACAGTTTTTTCGCTATAACTTGGCCAAAAAAAGAGGTATCGATCTAAAACTTGGTATGTATATCGAAGAACGCAGGGACTATCACATGTATTCCGGTTTTTTTCGAAATTCGAAAAAAATTGGAAATTTTTTGAGTTAAAAAAAATCATTTTTTTTTTGGGGGGGGGGGGGTCAAAATCCAAAAATTTCGAAAATCCGAGATAACAGTTTTGTAGCGCCGTTTTTTCTCTACACAACCACATAAAGAACTTTAAAATTGCTTGTTAACTGTAGAATTGGTGAGCGTTTCAAGATGTCATGTTTTTTTGCTCATTTTTACTCGAACATGACCTCAGTTTGACCTCAATAACTCCTGACCTGAGGTGACCTGTGACTTGAAATTTTGTGTGAAGGTGTCAAATTGATGTCCGGTAAGGTACCCAAAATTTGGCGGCGCTGCGCGCCGCCGTTTTCTCGCTATTTAAGAAAAACCACAGGGGGGGCCAAAATGCCCCCCCCCCATCAGGGCGCGGGTTAAATCTGATGCTTGGCAGCAGAGATAAATCAACACTGCAAAGAAGAGTCCTCGAGTCTATTGGCCCAGCTGCTGCTGCGATGACGCATTTCAAAAGCGCGGTCACAAAATATGTATGCATTGCAAATCAGAAGACTGCATTGCAAACCCAGAAGTGAACTGGGTATTCTATTTTATAATCATCCCTCGGGTAAAGTAAGTTTTCAAAAGCCTTCCCTCAATGCCATTGGAGAGTGAGTTTGTTGAAACTTACTCACTGGGAATTGGGAGTGAGTGAGCCTTCTGGGAATTGACATATATTGAGGGCGTATTTATAGTGGCCACTTTCAGATTGAAGGTAAGTTATTCATAAACGTTACCTTTGCCATTAATGCCGATATTTTTCCATCAGTAAGGAAAAATATCGGCAAAGTTACCGATTTAATTAAACATTTAGCCTCGACATTTTGGTTGTGGTACCCGACGTCCGACTGTGTCTTTGCATTTTTCTGTCTTTATTGATGCACCGGCTTCTGAAATCACTGAGGCTGGGGGGATCCAGAGCGTCGTAAGCCTCGTCGCAGCTGCGACGTGTCGCAAGTTGTGTAGTAAGTCGTTTTTGGAGGGATCAATTGATGAGTAGCGTTACTTAAGAAGTAAAGTCTATCGCAAAGTGCCTGATTTACGACACAACTTACGAATATGAAATAGCAGTCGTAAGTTGTGTCGCAAGTTGATATGGCCTTGAGGGAGAGGTCACAGGTCACAGGTCATTGGGGTCATGGTCACGAAATTTGCATGGTACGTGGAAAATTGTTGAAACTTGAGATCCTGAAAATTGCGTTGCAATCCGTTGCCGCTAACGCGAGTTATAAAGCAAGAACCAACGGTTCGTCTATGAGGCCTCAATCCGCGCCAGCGAGAGTGTTGAACATGGTGCATAATATGTTATATTCACATTTATTGGGGTATTCATGGATATGAAGTAGCCTAACACCATTCCAGCAACTACTGGCGAATCCAGAAAGGCGGTCTTGGACGTTGCGAGGGGCATCCCCCAAAAGGTTCTCCAAATTCTAAAAACGATGTGTCCCAGATGACCCCCATGACCTCGAATTGATCTCTGTGATGACCCCAAGTTGACCTCTGTGACCTGACGTGTTCCAGATGACCTCCAATTGAGCTTTGTGATGACCCCAAGTTGACCTCTGTAACCTGATGTGTCCCAGATGACCTCCGTGACCTCCAATAGAGCTCTGTGATGACCCCAAGTTGACCACTGTGACCTGACGTGTCCCTTGATGACCCCCATGACCTCCAATAGAGCTCTGTGATGACCCCAAGTTGACCTCTGTTACCTGAAGTGTCCCAGATGACCTCCGTGACCTCCAATTGAGCTCTGTGATGACTCCAAGCTGACCTCTGTGACCTGATGTGTCCCAGATGACCTCCAATTGAGCTCTGTGATGACCCCAAGTTGACCTCTGTAGCCTGACGTGTCACAGATGACCTGCGTGATCTCCAATAGAGCTCTGTGGTGACCCCAAGTTGACCTCTGTGACCTGACGTGTCCCAGATGACCTCCAATTGAGCTCAGTGATGACCCCAAGTTGACCTCTGTAACCTGACGTGTCCCAGATGACCTCCGTGACCTCCAATTGAGCTCTGTGATGAACTCAAATTGACCTCTGTGGCCTGACGTGTCCCATATGACCTCTGTAACCTCTAAGTGACCCCTCTGATGACTCCAAGCTGACCTATCTGACCTGATGTGCCCCAGATAACCGCCATGACCTTCAATTGAGCTCTGTGATGACCCCAAGTTGACCTCTGTGACTTGACGTGTCCCAGATGACCTCCGTGACCTCCAATTGAGCTCTTTGATGACCTCAAGCTGACCTCTGTGACCTGGCGTGTCCCAGATGACCCCCAATTGAGCTCTGTGATGACCCCGAGTTGACCTCTGTAACCTGACGTGCCCCCAAGTTGCCTTCTGTGACCTGACGTGTCTCAGATTACTTCCGTGGTCTCCAATTGAGCTCTGTGATGACCCCAAGTTGACCTCCGTGACCTGAAGTGTCCCAGATGACCTCTGTAACTTCCAATTGTGACCTCAATCTCCAACTCTACTAACTCTCTGTGACCTCATACTCTCTTAACTCATTTCTTCTAAAGCATCGCTTCTAGATGCCCTATAGCGCCACGAATCTCTTGTGATCGATCGCAAAATTCATGGCAACTCACGTGAGCGTTAGCAACCACAAGTCACCCAGGTGAGACAAAGCTTCAGAATCAGAGAACATGCTTGAACTGGCTGTCTCATAAGCTCGCAAACCAGAAGGACGAATGTTCCTTTATGCTTGATAGAGTTTTCGACCTTACTGACGCTTACTACGGGATCAGCTGATCGTGTAGCCTTTTAAATTCTCGAGTAAAGCGGGTATTTAAACCTTGTCGCAGCTACGTTCTGTCGTATCCTCCGACAAACCCCTCTTTCCTCAACATCCCTCCTTTTTCGCTACGACACAACTTGCGACGGAACATGTGTCGTAACTTGCGACGTGTCGTAGATGGACTTGCGACGCCCTGGATCCCCCCGGCCTGAATGTCATTAGCAGCGTAACAAGTATGCAAGCTCACCTCACTCATACCACAAGGCACAACTCCATCGAATACCATTATAGGAAGAAAACACAAATGCCTGACTATTCATTATTCTTCGTTGCAAATAACAATGGAAGCGGGGGCATTCCACGATAGATCGTACCAGGCCCGTCACCCTCATCTCTCAGATTTGAATGAAAATTGGTACAAGGGGTAATCATAGGCTCCAAAAACACCTGCCAAAATATCAGACTTCTCAGATAAAAACTTTTTGAGTTACATTGCATAATATTTTCTAAACTTCAGATTGTAAGGGTGAGTTTGATGAGCTATAACTCAAAAACGAGATAAGCAAGCAACAAACGGTAAACAGCTTTGAACTAACGATGAATCAAAGATTAATACAGTATTTTTAAAATTGGAAAGAAAAGCTTTACATATTGAAAAAAGTCGTAGTATTTCTTTAAATTGTCTGTAATGGCCCTTGGGACCGAAATTTTTGCCATTTTTATTTCTTCAAAATAAACCTCAGGTGCTTTAAAATCGACATGCAAAAAATTAGAAAGGTGTTCTTTCTATAAGTTCCTCATTTAAATGTATACAAAATGGGTTTCCGGGGGTTCGGTACGACCCCAGCTCGCCGTTTCGCCTCTAATGGAGCTAGAACCTTGCGGAAAAAAACGAGCATGTGCGCCGTTACAAGATGGATCGAATGATACCACATTTTAGGGTCTCTGGTTCATTGGTGACCCCTGAGGTCATTTCAAGTGATCCAAATTACGGGTCCGGTTTTTGATAGATAACTTCGCAACAAATGGTCGCAGAGCAGCGATTTTAGCATTTTTGTGTTTGCCTAGCTCCGGCGCGTCGAATGGTATACTGTTTGTTCTGGTGAGGTCAGCTTAAGTCGCTGACCTCGGGTCAGCACACTGCCGTGTATTTGGCTCCGCTCCCCGACCGGGCGGCCCAGCCGGCAGCCAGCCGCCGGGCATCACGTGACCGCCCCGAGTCCGCGGCAAAGCCAACCAGCGCGGCGCTGGACAAACAGCGCCGCCACAGAGATGGTTAACAGTCCGGTCAGGCCACGAAGCTGGGTGAATGATATCATATTGCACATCATTTGATTCGCAACGTCTTCCCGAGTCCATTGGTAGCTTTTCCGTCTCTCTAGCTCAATTTGATCGAGAGTTATTGACGAAAAACTCTTATGACCCTAGTGACGTACGAATGACGTCACGCAAGGTCAACAATGCAAAAGTGAGGCAAAAATGGCTTCAATTGAACATTCAGTAACCAATGATGTCACTAGGCAGCTTTACCACACCATTTGTAGGCTCTCTTCCGAAATCACAATTCGAGACCATTACGGTGACGCAAAATAAGTACATTTATAGAAAGAACACCTTCCTAATTTTTTGCATACTACTTAAAAATGATCCAAAAATGTTTTTAAGTAAATAAAAATTCAAAAAAAATTGGTCCCAAAGGCATAAAAATGCAAATGAAAGGAAACTCGAGGTGTTATATATCAAAAATAATATAAATTTCAAGATTTAAAAAAATGCATATTATTCTTTGTTTCAATGCAAGTTCAATGCCGTACAGCATTTGGCATTTGGATTATCCGTCTTAGAGTTACAGCCCGCCAAACTCGGGGCTGCAACGCAGGATCCAAAACATGTTATACACTATAACTCAAAAACCACTCATCTGATAAGCCTGAAATTGTTACAGGAGGATTCAGAGCCCCTGATTACCCCTTACACCAATTATTGTTAAAATCCGAGAGATGAGGGTGTCAAATTGGAAAAAAGTGGTACGATCTATCGTGGAATGCCCCAGCGTTATTAATTGAATACCCCAAAAAACAGTCCCAAGAAAAACACACCAAACCCACAGGCCACAGCTAAAAATGTAACAATAATATCAGTTGTTTCAATGCTTTAAACCTTCACCAGTTAGGACAAACACATACATATCCGAGTAATGTTTTGCGCAACGCAATTTTTGTTCTCAATAACGCTGCCGAAACTTTGCAAGACAATATTTGAGCAAATATGATAACCGGTCGTTTGTCTCCTCACTCATTTTAGTTTTCCTACCTTGAGCAATGAAATACATTCGACTTATGATTACATCATTGCCGGACATATGCAAATTCAGGCTATCACATGTTCGCAACATCATATCATTCCATAAAGAGCACGCACTCGACACGTGATTTATAAATGCATTGGCCACAGTGTAAGATCGTCGATGCTTGCCAGCCTTACGTCAAAAGCATGGCACAAATGTTACGGTTCAAGATCAAAAGTGACGCTTATTTGCCGTCTGAAGTTCACCGCTTATCGACTACAGTACACCTCAAAGTTAACAATGCGTCATCGGTGATGTTATTGTTGACATCATATAAACGCTTCAGCTTCGAAAATATTCGTACAGATCGCTTGAAAACAAGAAGTTTAACAATTACATAATACTTATGACCACAGTAAGAAATTCCACAGCGATTTATAATTAGTCGGTCGTAGTAGACGACAGGTCTCATTTACATTTCACATGCCTCAGACGACATCCACATTTAAAACACAACCAGGGCGGGCGCCAGACGGCAGGTGGCCACTCCAGACGGCCAAAGACGACCATAGACGGCCGAAGACGGGCATACGAGTAGCGGACCATATGGGTCATAGACGCCCACAGCCAAAGACGGCTACAGTAGATGGCTGTAGTAGATACCACAGATGTCTACAACAGCTGTTAACAGCTACAGCAGACGGCTCTGTAGACGGCTACAGCAGACGGCTTCCGTGGACGGCTATTGCAGACCAGCTACAGAAGACGGCTGTAGCAGACGGTTACAGCAGACGGCTCCTGTAGACGGCCACAACGGATGGCTACAACAGACGGCTACAACAGACGGCTACAGCAGACGGCTACAACAGACGGATACAGCAGACGGCTACAGTAGACGGCTACAGTAGACGGCTACTGTAGACGCTACAGCGGACAGCTACAGCAGACGGCTACAGCAGACGGATAATGAAGACCAGCTACTGCAGGCGGCTACAGAAGACGGCTACAAAACACAGCTACTGTTGACAGGCTGCTGTAGACGGCTACTGTAGACAGCTGCCTACAGCAGACGGCTAAATTAGAGAGCTAAAGCAGGCGGCTATTGTAAATGCCTACAGGAGACATTTACAATAAACGGCTGAAGACGGCTACAGCTACAGCAGACGGCTAATGGCTAAATGGCTAAAGTGAACGATAATCCTATAGAAAAGACAGCTGTTGTAGACGGGGAGCTTCGTAGACACCACAGAGGGCCTCATTTATTTGATCATTGTGGACGACAATACACACAGACCTGACACTAGTGACGGCTATGTGATAAAAATATTAGAGTCGTGGACGGTGATATGGGTAAATAGACTTCCACAGTGGACGGCTCTGCGGGTAAATAGCTGCCACAGTGGACGGCTCTGTTCATAGACAACCACTGAGTTAGGCCGACTGCCAAAGATGGATCAATCGCTGATGGCACCTGCTCTGGAGCGCACGCTGTGGACTGGCGGACCCCGGCGGCGCTACACACTGACTCCTCTTAGTGACTGAAACTGGCGGTAGTTCGCAGTGGCGGCGGCGGCGGCGGTGGTGGTGGTGGTGGTGCCCCGCCTCAGACGGTCACAGTGCCCGGCCGCGTGGTGACCTCTTTGTTTTCGTTGCAGATCGTGCAGTGGTTCATGCTGTTCGTGAAGGTGTCCACTTGCACGCAGATCTCGTAGAAGTGGAACTTGTTCCGCAGGACGTCTGTGGCCTTTTCGAGAGCAGCTGCGCCGTCTTCGTAATACTCTGAGAAAGCGATAAAATGATACTGCTTTATAACAGTGTTCAGCATTCGACAGTCAGACATTTAGTTTCATGCAATATAACAAATTTAGACTGCATCGCCCACTTCATTTTACTGAATGCACACACGCTAATCTTCAACGGCTTGTAACCACGGGGTACTGACTAAAGCAGTTTTTTTTTATCAACATATCCTCTATTCTCTCCACTCAACATTATCTCCCTCTCTCCTCCTTCCCTCCCCTCTCTCTCTCTCTCTCTCTCTCTCTTCACTATCTCCCTCATTCGCTCTCTCCTCTCCCTACCCTTCCCTCCCCCTCCACCTCATTTCTCAGTCCCTCTGCCATCCCCCTCTCCCCACTCACTGATCTCCAGGTGCACCATGACGGCGTTGGTATCCATGCTGAGCGCCCACACTCGCAGTCCATGCAGGCCCACCACGCCAGGAACGTCGAGCAGAGCCGCAGAGATGTCATGGAGGTTCAGTTCGGGAGGTGTGGCTGGGGGAGCGGGCGTGGAATTTCATCATTGGTCATGGTGGCCAGGTCAGGGGTCGGTCATATCACGGAGCGACCTGTGAGTCATAGTCATAGTCAGTCAGTCCCCCCCCTTCGTTTTTCTTGAATAACTCATGAACCGCTTGAGCTATCAACTTGAAACTTCGCATACCTTCTCCCCCATCAATTTGACGTCTCCTGTGCAATTTCTAAGAAAAAAAATTCAAAAATTTCTGAGATATATCGATTTTAGTGATGTAACTACATGGCGTTTTCAGTCAAAAATGGTAAATGTTTAAAAAATCGCCAAAAATCGAGGTTTTAAGCAAATTGCAAATTAAGAACATGAAAAGACGCAGCTCAACGAGTTCTTTAAAATGGTTATCTCGGATTTTCCATAAAATGCGTTTTTCACCCTAAAAATTCAAAAAACTATATTTTGGAAAACAGCTAATAAAATCCAAAATTTTGAAATTTCCGAAAAACCTGAATATATGTTATAGAAATCTATTAGAACAGTAGATGTCCCAAATTTCAACTTTCTATCTTGATTTTTGACCCCCAAATTGTAAAAAATAGCTCCAACATGCATAGGGCATGGTGACGTCATAAGCGTTTTCGCGAATTAGAGGCACTTCTGAACATCGCATGTGAAAACAAATGGCACCACTAGATTCCTGGGACAAAGCTCGTCTAGAAAAGTGCATTTTTATGTCAAAAATAAAAGTTGAAAAATTGACTTTTTTTCTTAGCCCTCGTTTAGTTATGTATGGTATAAACGATTTTTTATGTTTTCAATGCACACTTATCACCAGCACAGTGACTTGGGGTCACATATAACCATTACCATCGGATTTGGCGTGAAAATAAGCCATAAAACATGTGTCGCACGCCCATGTAGCAGAAAGTGAAAACCGTGACCTTTCGTGACCTGACCTGACCTTGACCCGTACTTAGTATGACCCCTATCACGGTTCGTCGGAAGGTCATCTCAGGCTCAAAAGAAACGATATATACCATTCGAAAGCTGACGGTGAGCTGAATCCAAAAATGTAATTTTTATCAAAATCGATCGATGGCCTTTTTTGAAAATTGCGTTTTTGTAAAAACTTAATAATCTTTTATTCAACGGGCTGTCCCGGACATTCTTGAAAACATAAACATGTATTTTTGAGTTCCAGTGAAAGCTGAACGCCAAAAGAACAATTTAGCGAAGCAAAATTTCCAAACATTAATATGCGTCTCCACAGCCGACAATAAGGCGCAATCACACAGCTGTGTCACGATGGACCAAAGTCAGCCACACAGAAGCGTGAAATGACCCTTATCGACTCGCAGACCCGGCGCTCGGCCCGCCTGACCGGCCACGGAAAGAACGTTCGGCTCTCGTTCTTCTAAACAAATGTCATATTTGTCAGTTTAACTGTCCACATCGCTATTAAAGTTATTCAGGATACCTGTGAAGAAAATTCATTGTTTTGTCATCTTCACATTATGCATTAATTTGCATTTATTCATGTCTACTTTGCTCAATTGAGCTTGGTATCATGCCCATATAAGGAAAATTGGCCGCGCTGAAATGTCAGAGGCTGCACCGGCCTCAGCTCCGGTGAGTGGGGGTAGCGCCCGGCGGGGCAGGGTAACCTTTGACCGGTCGCACGGCCGAGCAGCTGTCCACCAGTACAGCCTCTGACAGTGAAACCCCGCTCACTTCCCCTGCGCGGGCACTGAGCGCAGCTGGATGGAACAAAACATGTATAAGAAAAATGTAAATTAACCCTCGCCCGTATTGGTGTTTTTCCAGCCGCGAACGTATAAGGGGGGGTCCGTTGGACCCCCCCCCTTGCCGTTTCGCCCCTGATCGAGCTAGAGCTTTGCGGCAAAAAACGAGCGTGTTGCCCGTCACGAGAGGAAGCCGATGATACCTAATTTTAAGGTCCTAGGTCTTGGTTGACCTTGCAGGTCAGGTCAATGACCCAAAAGTCGGGAAAATCGGGACCTGTTAAACGTGGTAAAGTGTGGCTGCTATGGGGGTTTCGGGGCGCCGATCACGAATATCATGTTAGTTTTGATCACAGATGATGTCTTTATGCATTTAGTCCAGGTCGGGTCAGGTCAGGTCAGGTCAACCAGTAGGGGTCCTGCCGGGTATTCCTAGTAGGTGTCAACCGCCTCTGACAGCTTCGAACATGTTACGAAGGTACCAAAACTACTTCGTAAACGTTCATTGGTTACTAAATTCGAATTCAGCTAAAAAAACTGGCCTAGAAACATGTAAAACTCGAAAAAGTGAACCGAGGTCACCAAAGGTCAATGACCTGACCTGACCTTCAGATGACCTTGACACCACCCTAATGCATGGGGGCACATCATATCACATGTTTGAACGCTTGAAACCACGAAAAGACTGCAAACGCGCGGCTAATGCGAGCCGACATACGCCGAATCGCGATTCCGGCCAAACATGGTCTCGAAAAGTAGGTCACAGGTCAAAGGTCTTGGGGTCAGGGTCATGAAATTTTCAGAATGGGTGTAAAATTGATCAACGCGAGGGGTACTGAAAGTTTCGTTGCGATCGGCCGCTTTTTACGCGAGTTATTCGCGAAAAAACCATGGGGGGGTCCGTTCGACCCCCCCCCCCTATACGGCGCGAGGGTTAAGCATGCATGTTTTAAATCAAGCACAACAATGAATTTATTCACAGGTATCCTGAATAACTTAATAGCGATGTGGACAGTTAAACTGAAAATATGACATTTGTTTAGTAGAACGAGAGCCGAACGTTCTTTCCGTGGCCGGTCAGGCGGGCCGAGAGCGCCGGGTCTGCGAGTCGATAAGGGTCATTTCACGCTTCTGTGTGGCTGACTTTGGTCCATCGTGACACAGAGCTGTGTGATTGCGCCTTATTGTCGGCTGTGGAGACGCATATTAATGTTAGGAAATATGCTTCGCTAAATTGTTCTATTGGCGTTCAGCTTTCACTGGAACTCAAAAATACATGTTTATGTTTTCAAGAATGTCCGGGACAGCCCGTTGAATATAAGAATATTAAGTTTTTAAAAAACGCAATTTTCAAAAAAGGCCATCGATCGATTTTGATAAAAATTGCATTTTTGGATTCAGCTCACCGTCAGCTTTCGAATGGTATATACCGTTTCTTTTGAGCCTGAGATGACCTTCCGACGAACCGTGCTATACGCACATGGTACCTTCACTAGGTCTTTGAGGTCATTTGTGGTGAGTTTCGAGCAGCAGCTATCGATTCCGCAGTCCGTAAGCCTAATCATGCAAAACCCCTGAATTTGACCTTGACCTGACCTTGACCCGAAAGTTGACCTCAATCTTAAAATCTTAAGAGTGCTTTGGGAAGGTCTCGTAGAGACCTTTCGAACGCCGCCTCGCGGGCTCGATACGACCATTGGTTCTCGAGATAACAGGGGGGGGGTCGGATCCGACCCCCCCCCCCCCAGGCTGATGTGGGTACGGAAATAGCCCAGGGCGGTGCCGGGTAACGAGTGATAGTCGCTCTGTAAGCAGAGCTCCTTTTGCCAGGAACTGCTACTCTGAGAGGCGCCACCTGTATACATACTATCCCCCACTGTGCTGTCACCTACCGGCGAGCAGCACTCTGAGGGCGTCCTTGAGCACACCGATCGTGGTGGAGAACACGATTACTGAGAAGATGAAGGTGCAGATCGGATCGGCGATGATCCAGTCAGGCTGTGGGTAGAACAGAGGAGGGAGGTTATATGTAAGGTACACAGGAGGCTAGGCATGTGCATGCATACTGACAGAGCACTTGCTACTAATCAAATTTCGACATGACACATGACCCGTTTTGGACACGGACATTGGACACTGAACAATGAGACAGATGTTTCATAACAATCTTATTTTTACATAGTGTGAAGAATTAAACACTGATCCATTATTCCCGTCCTTAGGATGATAAAATCCTTCACTCCATGCCTCAATCCCCTGTTCCGGGCTGAACGGGCAACTTTATCACATAGGGGAAAGTGGGGTAAGACGGGCACCTTAACTTTGGAGCCATTTTTCGGCCGGGGTTAGAAACATCATAGAAACGGGAAATGGGTGAAAACCTTTTTCAGACATTTTACTTTCATTTGCCAGAAGATGAGACTTAGACCTGATTCAACAAATAAACTGCAGCTATTTTTGCAAAACCTTGCAAAACCCGTCTTACCCCACCCCCTAGGGTAAGACGGTCATGGGTAGGGCAAGACGGCCAGTCTTTCACGATCAGCGCAGCTCGCAACAAATGCCCGAGATTAGCCGCATTTATACAGTCGCTCGTTGGTCTCAAGTGCTTCGGAAATGGCAGTATACGAGATTCGTGCAGAAGGCGTATGCTCCTATATAGGCCCTAGTTCAGAAGCCATGTAGAAACCGTTTTTCACATTCATTATTCGAGAATAAACTGTGCCGAAGGAATATTGCTAACATGTCTGAGTATCGGAATCGAACATATTCTTATTAGAAATGCTTTTTTCCTACAGCAACAAAAATATTTTCACATTACAGACCCTTTGGGTTCATAGTTGCCCGTCTTACCCCAACACTCAATGTCAGAAGTTCGCACGATTTTTCGCTGTGGACAATTTGTGCAGACAAAGCAACCGCCGTAAATGAACACTGTTGGCATATGAGTGTACCACAAGTGATTGCGAGTTTTTAACTCTATAGTGCTGTACACAAAAGCTGCACAATACATTATGGTGGTTTTCAATGAAATGAGTGTTTTAAAGAAATCAAAATAAAAGATTATCGACTGAACACAAATTCACCAGAACTTGAATGGTGGTGTGTAGTGGGAAAGGCAATTCTGGTCCTAACTTTTCTGCTCGTAGCGCTATGGTTTGGTCTGCAGAAGGGGTGCCCGTCTTACCTACCCTGACCGTCTTACCCCACTTTCCCCTACGGGAGTTCCATAGGAGCACGCACGTAGCCGGGTGCATGAGTGTTTTGGGCAGGGCTGCGGAGTCGGAGTCGGAGTCGGAGTCGGAGTCGGTCGGAGTCGACAGTTGTGACCGGAGTCGGAGTCGGAGTCGGAGTCGATTTTAGAAACCCGAGCCGGAGGCGCGAGTCGGAGTCACCGAAAATCTGGCAACATCCGCAGCCTGCTAGCGTCTGCGGAGTCGGAGTCGGGTTGGAGTCGGTCGGAGTCGACAATTCTGCCCGGAGTCGGAGTCGGAGTCGGAGCTGGTTTTTGAAAGCCGGAGTCGGAGTCGGAGTCGGAGTCGCCGAAAATCCATCGACTCCGCAGCCTGGTTTTGGGGCTCGGGGCCTGTCCACTGCAGATGGGCTCAGCCCCGGTGACTCATAGGAGTGCCTGCCCAGCAATGTCTCCCCTATTTCTATCATTTTCCGGCTCTGAAATGGTCTAGTTAGATCGAAAGCACATAACCCAACAAAACAAAAAACAAAACACATGGGGAAAGAAGCATCAAGCAGGTCATTCTCAAAGTGAGGTTAGGTCAAGTTGATTCAGTTACTTGAGTTAAGCGGATACAAACGTTTGGCTTGCAGAGTATGGCTGATAGCAACTGTCTTGAAAGTCATCGTGCGGGCGAAGATGTGTATGTTGCTTGTTATTATACCT
>NW_024883913.1:0-38630 GCF_019059575.1 Amphibalanus amphitrite
GGGTCGAACTCCGTCGATAAGATTATAAAGAATGCAAACTACGTCGCTATCTATATGTATTAAAGAAACGTTTCCAAGCCACCTGTTTGAAAACTGTCATATGTGTTCAGGCTCTGATACGACATTTGGCCCAATCCGGTACATTTGACCGCTCTGCTTCCTCAGGTTCTGGGAGCGTGAGTACTGCCAGCCGGCCGGACACGGTGCGACCTGCTCACACAGCTGGTCCCGCTGCCAGAAGCGGTACCTGTACAGTCTCCGACATATGTACGGTCTGGAAGGGCGTCGTGTCGCGTTCGAGAGCCACTCCTGTCGCAGACTACAGGTGGGTAGGGCACGCGGTGGGATCACTGCGGCAATTAGCTGGTGCCTCAGTTTTACAATATATCGTGGGATGAATAATGTGTATCGATACTTAGCACAGAGTTAGAGCGTAACCTCTTCTTCAACATAGGACCGCTAGTATGATATGCATTTTAATTTTGTACTCGTTTACGGGCATAATTTGCCAATGCAACTGTGAATAACGATGCACAGTACAAGATGGGCCATCACTCTGGTGTTCTGGTCTGGATCTGATGATACCATGCTGTGACTGATCGGCTACTGGTCCATGTAGTCGGTACAGCCACGGAGTCCGTCCGCCATCTACTGAGGTTTCATCCGCTCGCTCTCTTACACTCCTTCCTACCCCCAGGAGCGCTGCGGACAGAGCGTCTCCAGCTGCGGCGGCTGTCCGTTCGTCGGATTCGACGCGGCGTCGCTGACGTCTCTGTTGACCTCAGAGGCTGGCCTGGAGCCTGCTGAGGTAGCGGCGCTGACGACAGAGACCGGTGAGGAGCCGACTGTGCGCTGTCGAAGGTATCGGTCACTGCTGATGCGTCGAATGTGTGGGCGGGGTGGCGCTCAGGGCGAGCGAATGCCTCGGGATGATAGTGTGAGACGAGATGAAGCAAGTGCCTTCCCTCAGACAGACAATGTGAGACAAGATGAGGCAAGTGAGCTTCCTCAGGTAGACGGTGTGAGACCATATGAGGCAAGTGGGCTGCCTCTGGTAGACAGTGTGAAACGCGCTGAAGCCAGCGGTGCGGAGGTCGGTAACTTGATCGCGAACAGTGACCGGGGCGACATCTGCGCAAAGACCGGGCTGCGGGAACGGATCGTAGATGGAGCGGGCTGTGATTCGGTATCCGGCAGCTCGCGACCGCCGGGTACTGCTACACTGGGGAACGAGGAGCCGACGCCTTTCAGAAAACCCAGCGAGTTTTTCCGTAGTCTGCTGAACCTCCGTGCAGATCAGGGCATCGGTGCTTCTATCGCAAATCCCAAAGTTGAAAATAGTTATAAAAAATGACACCTTAGTGGGCTGAAGCGGCTAACCAAATGTTCAATTCCAGGCACCAATGAATACTCAAGAGTGTGGTACCGAACTGTGATAGCGATATCAGGGCATGGGCTGATGCATAGATAACATGAATCTTTCATGTTACCTATTCTATGGCTGATGGTTTCGACATAAATGTGTGAATGTGTTTTCGTTTGACTGGCATTAAATGCATCAATCTTCCCACACACCTGTGACTATTATTCCATGCTAGATGACGGGGGATAGTAGATATCACTTGCCTCGCATCAGTGTATATGTTACAGCCCGAGTTTGAGAAATCAGTGAGTGTGCAAACTCCCTAGGAAGTTTGCAAACTCCCTGACCCATCAGTGAGTCCGGTCAGGGAGTTTGAGAAATTCCAGAGCGATTGGGACAAATAAAAACAAGTACATATGTAGCATATGGGTAGCATACGTGCCGTCCGTGATGTTAGAACAAAGGCGGCTAGTTGTAGGGCCTATTGAACCGTCGCCCGCTGACAAAAAGCTTACAGACCATATGCACACCATAAATACCTACTTTGATTTTAAACTGTTCAGTGATCCAGCCCAAACATGTGCCGCCGCTTCATTCATCCATGCATTTATTTAGTTCACGTCCCAATTAAAATCCGTTCTACACAAGTGCTCCACACTTGTGCCTATACTTTAGCATAAATGACCAACTGAGCTGTTTCTACTTTGATATATTGAGCAGTGACTTTGAATAGCTACACTTGTGTGGAACGGATATAATTGGGCCGTGAGCTAAATAAATGTATGGCTAAATGAAGCGGCGGTACATGCATGGGCCGAGTCACTAAACAGTTTAAAATCAAAAGTATGGTGTGTATATGATCTGTGGGCTATTTGTCAGCGTGCGTAGGTTATATAGGCCCTACAACTTATAGCCGCCTTTGTTTTATTTCTCAAACTCCCTGAACGGTTAGTGAGTTTGCGAACTCCCTAGTGAGTTTGCGAACTCCCTAGTGAGTTTGCAAACTCACTGACGGGTCAGGGAATTTTCAAACCACCTAGGGAGTTTGCAAAGTCACGGATTTCTCAAACTCCCTGTAATACATATAAAGGGGAGTGACGGGTGTACACATGCATCATTCATATCCAAATATGTGGCTGTTAAATACCCCATCTTTTTTCCCATTTCTGGTAATTATGAATATAGGATTAATGTGAATGTCGATGGATTACATAAGTGAGTGCCGTCACGATCAAGGAGATCTCATGTAACCGTGCGGCGTGCATACTTTCTCAAGCCAAACCAGTGGGCAGTGACATTCATTTGTTGGCTTTGAAAGCTGTATTCGTCAATCGTCTTACCTTGTACGTATTTTTGACTTGCAACGTCTGTCTATCTACTTTTGGCCGTTCTTTTTATCTTTTATCGAAATATCGCATGAATAAAAATCATAAGCGTCTCTTGCGGATTTTTTCAAAAAGGTTGATTGATTGATTGATTGATTTTGCATTAATTCTTGTGTTCCCTATATGAGCTTTATCATATACATCCAACATTAATGTTCTACCATTACTACACCCGGTATTCCGCCTCAATGTGCCGGATCGTGATGTATCAGGTGCGCATTTATTTGTGAGCTCCCAGAATATGTGGTAACGTCCTCACCATTGATGTACCGTCTTCATGTGTTTGTATCCAATATCCCTATTCCGAGCAGATTTATTTTGCTATCAGCAGTGGCGAATATTCACGGCACAAAACGCAACCATATGCATGGGTGTCTTAACGTCATCAACTGCAATATCTACTGGTTTGGTATCTTTACACGCTATCAGCGGTCTGCTCCGATCTCAGAAGCCGGTCGTGTAGCTGACGGCGTCACCGGTCCCCACCGTCATCAGCGTCCCGGGCTGGTGGATCAGATCGACCACCTTCTCCGCGTACGCCCCGGCCGGCGCGCCGCGACTCCGGTCCGTGACAAACACACTGTTCCAGTACTTGCCGAAGCTGCCTCTGGTGAGGGTGCACGGGACGTTAATCTGATCGGCGAGGAACTTGAAGAGGAGCGCGCGGCAGCGCAGACCCCCACGGCTCACCTCTCCAACGGGCAGCACGTTGCTGGCCCTCTGACGCCGCAGTTCGGAGAGCTGCCGCTCCGCTGACCAGGTCGGCAGCTGGTCTCGGCTCACCGTGCCGCCCATACGGTCCGCCACGAACTGTGCCAGCTCGGCCGCCTGCTGGAGCTCACAGTCGAGAGGTGCTACCGTTTGGCGGACGTAAGACACGTAGGCGGCCAGCCGGGGGTCCTCGGGCGGCACCGGCCGCGCCGGGGGACGTTCAGAGACGGGAGATGTGCCGCGCGCGCCCCGGTCGGTCCGGCGCGGCGAGCGACGCGGCGGCGACTGCTGCGCGGCTTTCGTAGCGGCGTCATCACCGGCAGCATCAACGCGGGCGGGACATACTCCAGAGTTGAGCAGAAACACGAACCGGCCCGGACAAGGTGGTCTTTCTAACTCAGTGATCAGATCAGGTAAGACGTCGCCGTCCTCGCCGCGGCCCACGTCGAAGAATCCGTCCGTCAGCCGATGGTAGGCCGTGAGCCGACCGAACTGGCTGTAGAGCGCTGATATGTTCACCTGCAGGATCACCTTCAGAGCTGAGGTGGCACGCAGTCGGCGGAGCGCTGCGATCGCGTCCGGGTCGGCACAGAGCTGCTCTGCTGCCGCCGGGTCGGCTGACTGCATCTGCAGGGCCTCGACAGCGGCGCTGCGCACGGCGGGGTAGTCGCTCTTCAGCAGGTTCAGGATCAGGTTGACGCTGTGGTGTTCGACCAGCGCGTGGCGCGCGCGCAGGCTCATGCTGATCACTCCGAGGGCCTCGCAGACGGCGACGAGCAGAGGTGCGCTGCCGGAGCCCAGACAGGCCAGTAGGCGGTCACACGCGCGACTGGTGGCCACCATTGGCCGCACCGACTCCTGGCCGGCCATATTGGCCAGTGCGGTCGCAGCGTGCGCCGCCGTCTCGTCACAATCACCACTCAGGCGGTCCACGATCTTCGCCAGGCCTTCGGCGGCCTGGCGACACGCGTTCTCATGTCCTCTGGTGATGGCGGCGAGTGCAGCAGCCGCCGGACCGATTGTCTCCTGCACGCCGATCATGTTGAGCAGGATCGGCACGGCGCCGCGGTTCACCATCTCCTCCTGCGCCTCCGGCAGCAGGGCGAACGCTGCCAGCGCTCGCGCACCGCCGCGCTGCGCCGCCGGCTGCGTGGAGCTGAGCAGAGAGCCGACGATTACCGCCTCTGCGCCGAGCTCGCGCATGGACAGTGCACACGGCCGATCACTGCCGAGGTGACCGAGAACTTCCCCGCATTGTGCCAGAACCTGAGGGTCGCTGCTGTTTCTGGCAGTCTGCACCATCAGTAGGAGACCTCCGTTCCGGTGCATAGAGCGGACGCTCTTTGGATCGAGTGTGGCGTGCTCGAGGACCGCCACAATCCTCGCCGCGTGCGCTTCTTGTGTGTCTTCTTCAAGCAGAGTCAGCAGGTCCTCAAGTCCTCCAATCTCCCTCAGCCGTCTACGCCCCTGCTCGGTGTACATAGCCTTCCGCAGTGCCTCCAGGGCAAGGTCCACAAGCACCGGGGGTTCAACTCGCACCAGCGCCAGCGCGCGCTCTATCCCAGAGCTGTCCACGAACACAGGTACCGCCTGAAAGTCCTGGAGCACAGCCAGCAGGGTGTCCAGACAGTTCTTCAGCACGTCCGGATCTGATGAAGTCAGCCGGTGGGTGAGCGCGGGTACAGCTTCCCCGACGAGCAGCGCCGCCTGACCGACCGGCTGCGACGCCACCCTGAAGAGCGCTCCGCTGACGAACTCGTCAACCACAGGGTCGTCGTCGGCGACCAGCCTCTCGATGAGGCGCGTCAGTCCCCCGGCGCCGCCGTCGGCGAGGAAGGACGTCTGTACGGTGGCGTTCCCGGCCAGCTGGCAGAGCGTCATCGCGGCCATGCGACGCACGCTGCGGTTGGAGTGACCCAGGTGGTCGAGAAGGAGGCGCAGGATATCGTACTGCAGCAGCAGCTGCTGGTTCACCTCGGCCTCGTGCGCGAACTTGTAGAGCGACTGACAGGATTTGAGCACAAGGTCCTCCTCCGTGGCGTTCAGCATCAGCGCCACCGTGTGCGGGATGTGCGTCTCCCATTGGAACGGCGGCTCGACGCGGCCCGGCTCCACCGCCTCGCCCTTCTGAAGCGGCATCCTGAGGGCGGTGGCTGGAGGCGGAGAGAAGAAAACTCGATGGACGCTTTCGTTCTTCTGACTATCCTGAGAGTATTCCAGGAGTGGATACCTCAGCTTTCAGAAAGTTAGCTGATATGTGAGACAGATTGCAAGCTTTACACAGACTCGTCTATCTCAAAAGACCACGTATTGTGAGCTAGAACGTAAGTGAGAACAGATCAAAATAAGTTAAAGTTGCAGTAAAGTGTCCCGACGGGCCCTGGACCCTTGGGCTCCCAAAAGGTCAAGACTCTAAATATACGCAAACGGTGAACAGCCCGAACAGCCCAACTATGTTGTAGTAATCTTGAGCCCAACGAGCAACGAGCAACGAACGACCGAGAGCAATAATTTCGGCAAGGATTTCGGGAGTTATAAATCGCCTGCCTTGTGAGATTATCGCAACTGCACGTGGTAAAATGTTATCGGTATCACCGAGCTAAGCGTTGTACTCGCCATTCACATTTTAATGGCGCCCCGGAGCTAAAAACGATCCCCCATATGCGGAAAATACGCATAAGATACGTAGCTATCTCAATAAATGAGATACGCGAAAACTGAAAGGGATGTTTCAAAACGACGCCTTTTATAGGTGTGTTGTATGACTTTACGCGACTTGAAATCTTAGAGTTACGTTACATAAGATCGGCACTTTGAGCGCCGTTTCACAATCCATCATAAATGCTAAACGGCGCAGAAACCTAATCTCCGGCGGTATTACCTAATCACTGTCGTTTCGATTTAGTCGGCGACGTCTGATGGCAGATTTGGTGCGCCAGAATTCCGGTCACGTGCCGGCGTATTTGCCGCCGGCTGGCACACGTCCCAAGCCTGATCACTTATGAACCGGTCTAGACAAGGCTCCTGTAGAGACGTGACTGTGAAGTAGGTAGGTATATTTATATTATGTTCCATGGACATAAGAGTACATCATCTAGGACGCTACCTACTTCAAAGGCGCCTAATTGATTATTCATGTTATGTGCCTATCAAATCGTTTAGCAACTTTACGCTAGAAGAAATAAATCAGTCAATAGCAAAAAGTGTCTTTTTAGCGTTTAGCGAAAAATAATGTTTGGAGTTACGTTTAGCAAAAGCAAAGGATTTGAACTTTGGTTTGGTCAAACCCGTATCTCACTATTGCCTCGTGTAGCTCACGACACAATGCAATACACATTGCCGTAATCATACGACCTATAACAGATCATCCTGAACGCTGACAACCGCTGGTCGGCACGCTCCTTTCCATCCATCAAGTAACCAATTCTCGTAAACCATCCCTCACGATACAGCCGTTCGACCTAATACAGCCCCCATCCGCCCGCGCCGGCCATGGGCCGATTTTCCCTCCTCAGGCGCCCTGGACTAACAAGCTGTCCGCACACGAACACTCCAAAGGGTCATAACTGACCGAGAGATAACTGAGTCGTGTTCTCCACTCTCGTAAACCAGTGAGCCGGAGCCGTCTCCGCCCCGGCGCGGAGGGCGGCGAGCGGTGCAGCTATTGAATGTGAGCTGTTCTCACCCGGTTGTGGCGCCGGTTATGATGATCAGACCTTGCCGGCGGCGAGTGGTGGACGGTGAACATCAAACGGTCTGAGGGTGTCCGGCTCGTGTGCGGCTTTATCAGATATGTCATCGCTATGCTACTCTGCATTGTTCGGCTGGTCCTGTGTCATGACACGGCTAATGGCGTCCTGTTGCTGAAACCCGGATGCTGCAGTTGACGTTGGTTCGAACTTGACATAGAAAACAATCATATCTTTCCCAACTTCAATCTCGTTTTGTGCTCATACCTTATTTTATCGATCTTTATTACCCCTTCTCTTGCATGGATTGAGCTCAAAATATATGTTTACCTTGTTCAACCATATTACAAGCCAGTCTCATATAGCCAGCAGACTTTGATGTTCACCTCATATTTTGGCAAATGGTGCTCATTTATACGGCCAATGTGTCGCTAGTAAGCACACAAATTAGCGTGCCCTGTTTGTGCCGTACTAAATGTAGCGGAGCAAAGGCTGCAGGAAATTAGAGGGAGTGATTCGGAATGAATGATGGCTTCAGCGTTAATTAATAGATGTTTTCAAAGACAGAAAGTTACCTTCAGTTTGTCGATGAGCTTTATATAGCTCTTTTGTCTATTATATATTTAGAGATAAGAGGTATTTTCTATTATAAATTACAACTGGCTTATGGAATAAATGGCGCAAAATGTTTCGCTTTCAACCCTTCACAAAATGTATACCTACTCGTATCAGATACCTATCGCATTTTCAATTTAATAAGAAAGTGCACTCGTATTCATGGCCAATTCATCTAAAAAAGTCGGTAGCTCAAACACCACATTGCGTTGAATCAAAACGTGACCCGGCCGTTACCATGGGCGTCTCTCGGCTTTATCTGCAGGCGCAATGGACAAACTCGGCACAGGCGTGGTGCACTTGTTTGTCCTTACTTCTCACCAGTTCCACCGTCTCATGTGTTTGTAACAGGTCACCGGGCGTGGGCGTCTCCCCACGCTCGTGTCTCCGGTCGTAACAGATGGGAGGGCGTTGTCGCATTGCATAGTGTTGAAAGGCTATGTCTGGGTGCAATAAGTGAACTGTGAAGAACAGAAGATCGGAATCTTAACCCGCGCCGGGCCGGTGCTCTGAAATTCCGCGCCGGGCCGCGGGGGGGTGTTTGAACACCCCCCTTCTAACTCGGCTCCTGGGCCACGTAGCGACACGCGGTAAGCGGCAATCGAAAGAACGTCAAAAATAAGGACGAAAACACTTCGGTCATTTTTTTGGTCAGGTCAAAGGTCAGGTCACCAGAGGTCACCAAAGGTAAAATGTTGACTATTTCAACATTTTGGAAACTGCCAACGGCTATCTCGGGAACCAATAGAGCTACAGCGCCGCAAAAAAGCGCATTCGATAGCCCTTTTACAGACCTTTCTGAGTAATGTTATCAGATTTGACCTCAGGTCAACGGTTTAGCCTCCAGAGGGCAAAAACTCCAAAAATAGCCGTTTTTACGAAAAACGTTTTTTCGGCAATAACTTTTGACTCAAAAGAGCTATGACATTACTTTTGCCAGCATCGTGTTCCTCTCGTCGAGACGCGTCGAATGAACTATAATTTGACCTTGAAAGGTCAACTTGAAAATTTGACCTCAGGTCAAGGTCATGACCTGACCGGAAAAGGTCATGTTGCATATCAGTCGATCCGCAACGTCGAGCCGAACACATCTAAGGCGTTTTCAGCGCTCTAGCACGCCTCTATCAGAAGTTATCATCGAAAAACTGTTAGATTCTGTTCGTGACCTGAGATGACCTCGGGGACATAACGAGGGGTCACAGTTGCCATTTTCTGGTTCAGTGTGTCTATTTTACCTACATCTCGACGTTTGAGAGTGTCTAGAATAGCGTTCGTGCAAAACAGGCGCTTTTCAATTTTCTCCCATTGACTTATAATGGAGAGGCCGCAAAATTGACCTGACCTTAGGTCACCGATATCAAAATTCCGAGATAAACATTTTATAGATAGTGTTGCTCTAATCAATCGCTGAAAGTTTCAAGGCAATTGTTCAGTCGGTGTAGCTATGACGAGCATTCTTATTTTTTCTGAGGTGAGGTCACTTGGCGTGACCTGGTGACCTGACCTAAGGTGACCTGGGTCTGAAATTTTCACAACATGTGCGGAAAAGATGCACAAACAGGTGTGCCAAAAACGGCGGCGCTCCGCGCCGCCGTTTTTGAGATATCTGCGAAAAACCGCAAGGGGGGGGGGTGTTCAAACACCCCCCCCCCGGCCCGGCGCGGGTTAAAGTGGTGCTGTTGATGGTTAGTGGTTACCAGGGTTGTATACGACTCAAATTTTTGGTGAGTCGATTCAGAAGAGAGTTTCCTAAAACTGAATCGACTCGACTCATGATTCCAAAAACTTTAATTGAAATGATTCGATTCAACTCTTGACTCAAACATGACAAGAAATATATGAATCAATTCGACTCATGATTCAAGCATATTTTCAGTTTAACGATTCGATTCAACTCATGACTCAAGGGTTCTGTTAAATAATTTGAATCAACTCATGACTCAATTCTGATTTAACACATTGGACAGACTCATCAAATTATTCAACATAAAATGTTTGTGCAAACCCAAGAAATACAGGTAGTCGTAAAGCAGGCGTCACACTTATTTCTGCAACCATGGAGAGGCGCTGTACCCAGAGATGCTAATTCTAATCAACCCAAACCAAACCAAACCTAATCAAACCTGGCATAACCTAACACAGCCTACAACCTAAAACCTACCACCTAAAACCTAAAATCTAAAACCTAACCTACAGCGCCTCTCCTTTGTTGCAAAAAGAAGTGTGACGCTTGCTTTACTATGTAGTGAAATACATTCATGGGTGCATACTGCATATGTAATTCCCGACAACTAGTGAACTAACTACATGTAGATATTTTAAAAAAGCTAACATTAACCATTTTATTTATGTATGAAATAAAAATAAAGAAAAACATGTTGCTATTATTATTGAAACCACATAACACACCTTGCATATACCTATAATGTAAATAAAAATGTCAGCAGCAAATCAATATGTACCTAACTACGTGCCAGCTGCAAGCCAGCACAGTATTGATTTCTAAATAAGAATGCAAATATGAAGCCTTTAATATATGACAAATATGAAACCAAATGTAAGGCTAATTAGAATCTCAAAATGCAAAGAAAAAACATTTTGTTCATGCCCTGTTGCCATGTGGCCTTGAGAATTTAACAGACAAGGTTTAGGGCATAATCCAATAATGTAGTGTGGTTCACTTTTTAAAGGTATAAACACATGACGTCAATTATCTTAACCTTAGCTTTAGCTTGTCATAACTAATTAAACTCAAAATAAATAAACCAATTTTTATTAAATTTACAAAAAAATACAACACCGAGCCTAAAAATGGGCGTTTGCGTTAATTATAAATAACAAAGTTAAATAAAACATCACTTTCCAGTTGATTTGCGTTATGGTAGCGTTTTTTTTTTTAGCTATGGTAGCGCCGCTACGATTTTTTGCTTTTCCTTTACGTTTGGGATATGGCAGCAATTATGATTGTCGACAGAAATTGCTAATAACTTACAAATACTCTTATCTATGCAAGCTCGAGAAACATTTGTCCACGTTAATGACGTCATACAATTTTAATTTGAAACCAAATTATGTTATATTTTTTCTTAACATTTATCATTTTATTATTTTCTGGCTAAAAAGATCAAGTTCTCATATCGTTTTAAATCTGTTCCTATTCATTTATCAGCTTGAATTAAATAAAAACTTCATTTTTCATCTTGTTTACGAATAGTTATTTGCGACGTCATGCGCGACCACGAATTAGGAATTGTGAACCATCGGAAAAGAAAAATGTGAGGGTTATTGATGGTCTTTCTAGACAACTTTGATAGACAATTATTTAAGGTTTTATTTCAATTGTAAACTGGTATCTATCTCATACTTGTTAGTGTCCCTTACTAGCACTCACAAAGCCAACCCAATGTGAGTATTTCAGTAACAGTCCACAGATGTAGTGATTGCATAAATACAGGCTGAGGCAATTGCAATGCTGACTTGCCAAAGTTGAATATAATAGGTAGCTGATGCCAGCCAAAACATTACAGGTGCTCACTACTTCACTAGTAGTTTCATGACTTTTAAAATAAGTTTATCTTTCCTGGTGGCTGGAGCAGACTGTGACAAGTTCCTTGAATCGATTCAAAATGTGACTCGCGTTACCTTGAATCGACTCAAACTCTGACTCATGTGGCCTATCCATAGGTGAATCGACTCGACTCATGATTCATTAAGCTTTCAAATTATTTGATTCGACTCAACTCATGACTCGAAGAAAAACGACTGATTCTGGAGTCGATTCATGATTCAACTCTGAGTCGTATACAACCCTGGTGGTTACGATGGGTTTTGTAAGGTAGGCATGACTACAATATTTTTGTTTACAAACATGACACTCCTTTACGGGTCACGTAATCATGCAACCAAACGGACCCGCACTTCAATTTGTGCAATACCGAAACTTTTACAAGCTTGCGCAATGCCGGAGCTGGAACACCTACCCCGACAAAATAAGCTCATGCTCTCCAGTATTGCAGATTACCCATGAGCCTGACGACACGTGCCTGGCCAGTTGAACGTGACTCCTGTCCCGGCTGCATCCAACACACCAGCTCTCTGCCATCACCATGGCCCACTACCCACCGACGCCAAGAGCAGCTGTCTCTCGCCACCCCTCACCCGCCGGGGACGTTCGGAGCATTCATCATCGGCCAGTTTTTACGCCGAACCTTTGACTCAATGTCTGCGTGCATGCGGCAGAGGTGAACTGTGAACAGGGTGAGAGGGAGAGAGCACCAAAGGGCCAGGTGTGCACGGCACAACACCTGGGAGGACGCAGACGGGAGCTCGACAAAGCCAGGGCATTGCACTCGCCGGAGAGAGGTCATGAATACCCGGACGATTATCGAAAAATGAGGTGTGAACGCTTGTGATATTGATATTTAAAGTCTGGCGCAGCTTTTGGAGTGGTCTTTATCACCAATTTATATTCGCAAGTGTTACGAGTGCCTGTGTGCAGGGTAGCATTGGTTGATATAAAAGATGTGTGTAAGTAGGTACGTTCAATTCTTTAAATTCATTTCGCTCTTCAATTTACATGACCTATCGTATAACCCGCGCCCTGCTGGGGGGGGGGGGGGTGTTTGAACACCCCCCCTTGTGGTTTTTCGCGAATATCTCAAAAACGTCGGCGCGGAGCGCCGCCGTTTTTGGTACACCTTATCATACATCAATTCTACACATGTTGTGAAAATTTCAGACCAAGGTCATTCAAGGTCAGGTCACCAGGTCACTTGAAGTGACCTCACCTCATAAAAAGTTTCAATGTCTGTCATAGCTACACCGAGTGACCGATCGCTTTGAAACTTTCAGCGATTGCTAAGAGCAATAGTATGTACAAAATGTATATCTCAGAATTTTGATATCGATGACCTAAGGTCAGGTCAATTTTGCGACCTCCCCATTATAAGTCAATGGGAGAAAATTGAAATGCGCCTCTTTTGGACGAAAGACATTATAAACACTCCCAAACACCGAATTACAAGTGGTTTAGACACACTGAACATGAAAATGGTGTCCGTGACCCTTGCTTATGCCCTGAGGTCATCTTAGGTCACGAATGATATCTAACAGTTTTTCGCGAATAACTTTTGATAGAGGCGTGCTAGAGCGATGAAAACGCCTTAGATGTGTTCAGCTCGACGATACGGATCGACTGATATGCAACATGACCCTTTCCGGTCAGGTCATGACCTTGACCTGAGGTCAAATTTTCAAGTTGACCTTTCAAGGTCAAGTTATAGTTCATTCGATGCGTCTTGACGAGAGGAACACGATGCCGGTAAAAGTAAGCTCGTACAAGGCTTGGGTCAAAAGTTATTGCAGAAAACTGTTTCCGAAAAAATCGGCTATTTTTGCAGTTTTTGCCCCCTGCAGGCAAAACCGTTGACGTTAGGTCAAATCTGAGAGAATTACCCAGAAAGGGCGTTAATAGGGCTATCGAATGCGCTTTTCCGCGGCGCTGTAGCTCTATTGGTTCCCGAGTTATGCGTTGGCTTCTTGGAAATTTTCGACATTCGACCTGGAAATCGGCGAAATTTTGCCTTCAATGACCTCTGGTGACCTGACCTTTGACCTGACCAAAAAATTGACCGAAGTGATTTCGTCATTATTTTTGACGCTCTTTCGAACGCCGCCTTCCGCGTATCGCTACGTGGCCCAGGAGCCGAGTTACAAGGGGGGGGGGGTGTTCAAACACCCCCCCCCCCCCAGCAGGGCGTGGAAATCCAGGACCCCCAGCCGGGCGCGGGATAATTGCCCGACTAAATGCGAAAAGCACTAGGCATGTGAAAAAAAAACATGCGAAATCGAAATTTGCTTACATCATCGCACTACATAGGCAAAGTTAGACACTTACTCGTACTTCAATTTCAAACGTTTCAAAGGTCTATCCGTATTGCCTTGAACGCAAGATGAGAATAAGGTATCTTTCACATGACGTGCACGTCTGAGCCGCTTAAAGCGTCTCTACTTCTGCCGTGCTGTCCGCGTTAATTGCACCACACCATGGTTGGATCCATTCCCCTCCCTCCCATCTGAATAAGACCGCGCCGCGCTTCCTTGTTCCTGCCACCCCCCCCCCCTCTCCTGGCCTGCGTCCCTTCCGGCTCCCTGCGACACGGCCTGAATGGGGGCGAAGTGTGCCGCGCATCTGCTCGCGCTATTCATAATTTACATTTATCATGGAGCCGTTTTTGTAGGGCGCCATTATACGGTGAGTTGCCGGCGCGCCGGCCCGTCCGTCCCCTCTGATCGGCGCGTGCTGGGGCGGACCGGGGCGCTCATCTGGCTTCAATCTTACCCATGGAAGGTCCAGAAAGTCGAAGTGCTCTTAGACCTGTAAATTTCTGTGGACAGAAAAAAAAATAACCGTGAAGTGAAATTTGTTTCTGTTTATTTGTTGAACCCCGAGGAGAGAGACGAATCGGGTTCATAGATTCAATATCTTTCAAATTAAGCATAGATCGGTCTCAGGCTGAGCTGATGTGGATAAATTAGCCAAACCTGGGTTACCAATTACGATTCGCGAATCGCGATCCCCCAAGTAGCGCTTTCATTATGACAGTGACTGAGCGAAAAATGTTTCTGCGTCATCATTTATACTCATCATTTCCGCTTTGGCCTCTGTGTTCCCCTCGAGTTTCGAATCGATCACAGCCAATATAGCGATAGGTTGGCCAGATGTGCCATGGGGAATAGGGGTTCACTGTTTAAGATGACAAGTCTAACTTTTTGGATGGCTCCTGTACTTTATCGAACATTGTAGTGACGAGCTGTGCCCGATCGCGTAGTGTACATATGTTATGTTTGTTTGTGTATGTTTGTTGTCATATGTTTGTATCGTGTATATATTCTCTGTACCTAATGTGTCCGCCACTGCGCGTGTGGACCTCCAGGAACTGTGCACCGTTCTACATGATAGCGCATGCGCACTATTCGTTACCACTTGGTACTGTTAGTACAATGGTCGCCCAATTGTGTGCAAATACATTCGACTTCTAACTGGAGCAGGACTTTGAAGAAGAGAGGCGAAAGGAAGACGGAGGAGGCTGAAGGCTGACGACGGAGAGACACACGCACAACCGACCTTCAAGGTCGCACCGAGCTACGGTCGAGCGAGGTGGGCAACACGCCCTTAAAGACGCCTCTGATTGTAGCCACGCCGGTACCCCTGGTCGGACCCGGTATACTGACACGGACCTTGCCACTGGCTCTGGCTCAGGCTGTCTTAGCGGACACGCCTGCCAGTCCAGACGCTCTCCTAAGAGCGAGTGCTCGGCTACCGCCAGTCTGCCGGGCCCAACAGCGTTCTGCTGACACCCACCGATACCGCTCGCCGCACCGCAAGTGCCGCAGCGATTCGGGCGCTCCAGGCGAGCGTAACGGGAGTCACACCAGTCCGCGCCGCCAGGCTCTGCCCGCTGTTGTATTCACGGACGGCCCTTCTTTAGATTGCTGACACAGATTCCATAGATTGCACAGATCAGCAGGCCGTCCGTAGAATTACACTGGTGACCCCGACGTGATTCTCCAACCCAGTCATGCCGGACGCCACGGAGTTGGACAACGCAGCACCGCGTGGCCCCCCTCCCGCGACGGTGTCCAACGGGCCTCCAGCTGAGACCGCTCAACGGCCGCTAGCTTCGTTCCGCCTGCCGCCATACACGCCAGAAGAGCCCGATCTATGGCTCCTACAGGTCGAATGCGCGTTCGACATCAGCGGCGTAAGCTCCGACGAGCTCCGGTACAAACTTCTAGTCGCCAACCTGCCAGCGACTATCGCCGTCCAGGTCAAGGACGTGATAAGAACATCAAGGTCATTCACCGCCCTGTGCGACGCGCTGAAGTCTCGCCTTGCGCAATCCCGGGCCGACAGGCTGCAGTCGCTACTCAGCCGACAGCAGCTCGGCGACCAAAAGCCGACGGCGCTCCTCCGTTCCATGAGGAACGAGCTGGCCGCCGCCGGGGACGCTCCCGTGGACACGGAGCTGTTCCGGACACTCTTCAAACAACGTCTGCCGCAGCCCGTCCGCGCTGCCCTGGCCCTACTGCCGGCCGACAGCGCACTGGACGCGCTGGCAGAAGCGGCAGACCGATACCTGGACGCCAGCGGACCGGACCCGAGGGTAGCGGTCGTCACCGCCCCGCCGCCGCAGCCTGCGACACCGGCACCGGCTCAACCTTCAGCCGGACTAGAGGCCGTCGTAGCGACCTTAGTCGCCAAGATGGACAGCCTCCAGGCCAGCCACCGAGGCCTCGAGGCCAGCAACCGGCGCCTACAAGACGCGCTCCGACGGGATCGTGGCCGGAGCCAATCCCGCCGACGACGGGCGCCTAGCTCATCACGGCCGCCGACACCAGCGCGCTCTCCGACGCCGACGAACGAAGACGACCTCTGCTGGTACCATCAGCGGTTCGGCAGCAGGGCACGCCGCTGCGAATCGCCATGCAGTTGGGCGGAAAACTAGGCGGCCCCGCGCTCTTGGCGCAATGCGCGGGCGCACTTCCCACCGCCGCGCCGCTCCTCTTCGTGCGGGACACGAAGACCAATCATCAATTTCTGATTGACACCGGAGCGCAGGTCAGCGTGCTGCCACGCCGCTGCCTGCCCAAGAAGTCCACGCTGACCCCTGCTCCTGCCGGCCAGCAGCTCGTCGCGGCAAACGGCTCGCCAATCGCCGTCTACGGCACCTGTCTGCTGGACGTCACGTTAAGCCGCCATCACAGCCTGAAGCACCGATTTTTTGTCACCGATGTCACCACACCGATCCTGGGCACCGACTTCTTGGCCGCACACCAGCTCGTCGTCGACGTCGCCAGCCAACGCCTCCTGCGAGACGGCACCGTGTGCGCCAGCGCCCAGCGGTCACGACTGTGCTCCATCGGCGTGCGCCTCATCCACGAGCAGGCTGCTGCTCGCTATGCCGCCGTCCTCGCCCGCTACCCGGACGTAACATCGCCAGCGCCCGGCCCGGCACCAGTCAAGCACAGTGTGACACACCATATCGTCACCACCGGGCCGCCAGTGCACCAGCGGCCACGGCGACTGCGACCAGACCGGACACACATCGCCAAAACAGAATTCGACAAGATGCTACGGCAGGGCACCATCCGCCCGTCCAGCAGCAGCTGGGCCTCGCCTCTCCACATGGCGCCCAAGAAGTCTCCCGGCGAGTGGCGCCCCTGTGGGGACTACAGGGCGCTGAACGCCCGCACTCTGCCGGACCGGTACCCGCTTCCCTACCTGCGAGACTTCTCGGCCGACCTGCACGGGTGTGCCGTCTTCAGCACGATCGACTTGGTGAAGGCGTTTCACCAGATACCCGTGGAACCTGCCGACGTCGCCAAGACCGCCATAACTACACCGTTCGGCCTCTACGAATGCGTCCGGATGCCATTCGGCCTCAGGAACGCTGGACAGACCTTCCAGCGTTTCATGGATGAGGTCCTCCGCGGCATACCGGGCTGCTTCGTTTACCTCGACGACATCCTGCTTGCCAGCCCGACTGCCGAACACCACCTGCAGCTCCTGGACCACGTACTTCAGCGCCTCAACACCTACGGCGTCGTCGTCAACAGGCACAAGTGCGTCCTGGGTCAGCAGCAGGTGGTGTTCCTCGGCCACTCGGTGGACGCCGACGGCGTCCGCCCGCTGCCTGGACGAGTCGAAGCCATCAGGAACTTCCCAGAGCCGACCACGCAGTCCCAGCTGCGGAGGTTCCTGGGGATGGTTGCATACTATCACCGCTTCGTCCACCGGGCCGCCGAACTCTTGCAACCCCTGCACGCCCTGCTCACTAACAAGGGCAAGAACTCCAAAGCGCCCGTCGCGTGGACGGACGCGACACGCCAGCGCTTCCGACACATCAAGGACGCCCTGGCCGCGGCGACGCACCTCGCGCACCAGGTCCCGGACGCGCCGCTCGCCCTCTTCGTCGACGCCTCAGACTGCGGAGTGGGCGCCGTCCTCCAACAGCACGTAGCTGGCGAGTGGCAGCCGCTAAGCTTCTTCTCTAAGACGCTTCAACCTGCAGAGAAGAAGTACAGCACGTTCGGGCGCGAGCTGCTCGCCATCTACCTGGCCGTCCGACACTTCAAGCACGCTATCGAAGGCCGGTCGGCAATTGTCTTTACGGACCACCGCCCACTGGTAACGGCCGTCGGCTCGTCGTCCGACCGCTACTCACCGCGAGAGGTCCGCCACCTGGACTATATCGGCCAGTTCGTGTCGGACATCCGCCATGTGCCTGGCAAAGACAACGTGGTCGCCGACACGCTGTCGCGCACGGTCTCGATGGTGGCCCAGCCGCGCCCCCCGCTCGCCGACTTCACTGCCATCGCCAAGGCCCAGTCCGAAGACGGCTCGCTGGAAGACCTCGAGGCCTCAGACACCTCACTGCGCCTGCGCCACATCCCGGTCGGCGATGGACTCCGTCTGCTCTGCGACGAGTCCACCGGATCGCCTCGGCCGGTCCTCCCAGAGGCGCTGCGCCGGCCCTTCGCCAAGGCTCTGCACGACCTGTCGCACCCTGGCGTCGAGGCCACCGTCAAGCTCGTCTCCAAGCGGTTCGTCTGGCCCGGCATGGATCGCGACGTGCGCCGCTGGACCCGAACCTGCCTCGCCTGCCAGCGCTGCAAGATCGGTCGGCACACCAAGTCCGACGTCGGCACCTTCCAGCCGCCTCAGCAACGCTTCGACCACGTCCATGTAGACCTCGTCGGCCCGATGCCTCCATCAAGAGGCCACTCGTACCTTCTGACGTGCGTCGACCGGTTCACTCGGTGGCCAGAAGCCATCCCGCTGCCAGACATTCGCACCACCACGGTGGCTCGAGCCTTCCTCGAGCACTGGATCGCCAGGTTCGGTGTTCCATCCATCATCACCACCGACCGCGGCGCTCAGTTCGAGTCTGCCCTCTGGTCGGAGCTTCAGCGGTTCCTCGGCTGCCAGCGGACTCGGACAACCAGCTACCACCCGGCCTGCAACGGCATGGTCGAGCGGTTCCACCGTCAGCTGAAGGCCAGCCTCCGTGCCCACCAAGCTGCCTCGTGGACAGACGTGCTGCCGCTGGTCATGCTGGGCATCCGCGCCACCATCAAGACCGACCTGCAAGCATCCCCAGCTGAACTGGTATACGGCTCTCCACTGCGACTCCCAGCCGAGTTCTTCGACAACAGCCGCACAGCAGACGCATCACCAGCCTCCTTCGTCAAGGACCTGCGACGCGCCATGGCTCAGCTTCGACCCACTCTGCCACGGACAACCAAGCGCGCCACGTACGTCCCGGAGGCGCTGAAGACGGCAAAGTACGTTTTCGTTCGGCGGGACGACCACCGTTACCCTCTGGACGCACCGTACGACGGCCCGTTCCCAGTCATCAACAGGACAGACAAGACCATCACCATCCAACGGCGACAGCGACGCGACGTCATCACCATCGACCGTTGCAAGCCCGCCTTCATGGACGAGGTGCCGGATCAACCTCAGGAGCAGCCACAGCGCGCACCTGACGTGCAGTCACCGGCCGCCCAGACAGGCGGCCCGGAGCTCCTGCTCTATGACGACACTCCAGCCGCCGCACGTCCTGCACCGCCAACACCACGCCCGGCGGTGACGAGCTGTGCCCGATCGCGTAGTGTACATATGTTATGTTTGTTTGTGTATGTTTGTTGTCATATGTTTGTATCGTGTATATATTCTCTGTACCTAATGTGTCCGCCACTGCGCGTGTGGACCTCCAGGAACTGTGCACCGTTCTACATGATAGCGCATGCGCACTATTCGTTACCACTTGGTACTGTTAGTACAATGGTCGCCCAATTGTGTGCAAATACATTCGACTTCTAACTGGAGCAGGACTTTGAAGAAGAGAGGCGAAAGGAAGACGGAGGAGGCTGAAGGCTGACGACGGAGAGACACACGCACAACCGACCTTCAAGGTCGCACCGAGCTACGGTCGAGCGAGGTGGGCAACACGCCCTTAAAGACGCCTCTGATTGTAGCCACGCCGGTACCCCTGGTCGGACCCGGTATACTGACACGGACCTTGCCACTGGCTCTGGCTCAGGCTGTCTTAGCGGACACGCCTGCCAGTCCAGACGCTCTCCTAAGAGCGAGTGCTCGGCTACCGCCAGTCTGCCGGGCCCAACAGCGTTCTGCTGACACCCACCGATACCGCTCGCCGCACCGCAAGTGCCGCAGCGATTCGGGCGCTCCAGGCGAGCGTAACGGGAGTCACACCAGTCCGCGCCGCCAGGCTCTGCCCGCTGTTGTATTCACGGACGGCCCTTCTTTAGATTGCTGACACAGATTCCATAGATTGCACAGATCAGCAGGCCGTCCGTAGAATTACAACATTGTCGACGCACAGATTTTATTTGGGAATCATTGTTAGTCATTCCTGAACCCATATCGCTTGAATGGCATTACAAATTATTGTGTTCTACCTTCCCAAATACAATTATTACAGTCGAGCCTTTTAACAAGAACGTATAGGAGGAACATTTACAACACTTCTGTAATCTTTTCTCGTTTTATCCGTGGACCGCTCTACAAAGTGAAGCCGCAACATAATTAATACGCACACCATTTAGCCACTGCGACGACGCAACATTCCACCTCCAGCGGGCATGACCGGCCCCTGCGAGGTGCATTGTCTCGCTGCTCCAGCGACGGGGGCAGGTGGCTGACGGAAGGGTTCCAGATCCCGGATTACCATGATATACAATGCCGCGGCAGCTGTGGGGGAAGGGGGCGGACTGCCACTGTTTCAAACGCTTGGACGCTATCCACGATAATACTGTCATCATTGGAGATGCCGAGGAGCAAAAGGGAGCAGCCCCATTAGAGGTTTGGACGATAAATTTCATGGGAGGAAGGGACCATGAGTGAAAGCCACACGAATTCCGGTATGCTACAGCCACAAATCTGACTTGACTGGATGGATGGCCTGCAAATGCAGATCATTCTTTTTTTGATTTGCACTTGCAGTATCTATAGAATCGGTTTTGGCATTAGGCCTCCAACAGGTAATATCGGCATATTATTTTGTATTTCTACTTTTATCTTGGCCTAGCCAAATGTTTGTCGAAAATAAGCAACGATTTAATAGTTCCGAAACAGAAAACTTCTATGTAAAGTATTACTTCTCATGCATGCAATATAATCTGTCGTTCAAAGTTGAAATCGTTTGCAGCAGGGACCGCGGATTCAAATTCTCGTAGGGTGTGCAAGATGTGGCGACTGGGCCCCCCACCTCACGCCGGGCCCCTTCCAAAAAGTCAGCGCCGCCACTGCTCCGGAATAAGCCGGTTCTACTAAGGAAGCGGGGCGGGAAAACCTTCAAAATTGACGGTCGTAAGATGACTGAGCGAGCATCTTACGGTCAGGAGATGCATGAGCAGAGTAAATGCACATGCATGCATGCAACGTGATCCAAATCGATCTCCGATTTTACCAAGCAGGCCCCTAAAGGCTTACAGTGACCTTCAAGGGCCCCTACGGGCCTCAGAGACCTTTTGCACAGTTGATGTTGGCACACTTCTTTTTATCATGGATTACATGAATTAGTTTAAAAATAAAACACGGCCGGCGGGATGTTTGGGCCCATCGATTTGGCCCCTATGACCTATGGGGGTCTGGCCTCCGGCCCCCCTTAGCTTCCCCATTGCTCTACGGTCCACACGCTGGCTTTGGGGCCCCATAAAGGCCGCACGCCAGCTCCTGAGACCCAACGCCGGCAATTCTAAGGGTCACCGGCGCACCGCACACGGTCTTTGAAGGTCCCATAACGGCCTCTGGAATACCTCATGTACATAGAACTAGATGCCGGCAGCGCTCTTGCGTTGCCTTGGGCCAGAATTGGAGGAACGGTGCTGAGGGCACACACCGGGCAAAACCACCGAAACCCAGACTGAGCTTGGACTGAACCAGGAACCTGAAACCAACCGAAACATCCCAAAAATGCTTGAAAGCACGCGAGATTGGTGTGGATATCTACCTACAGTAAGATATGAATTAACTGCACGTGCATAGTTCATGCCCCAGGCACCCCAGTGCAGTCATTTTCATGACATCATGTAGCGTGTGTCTAGTTCTATCAGTGTACCGACTTTTGTGTCGCTAGATCGACGTTTCCCGGGATCAGAGGATCCCTCGTCAAAACCGTTATCCGCCCCCCGCACGCGCAGCTTGCACCCCTCGGATATTATCTCGCCGGAATGTCGTGATCAAATGTATTCTTCTTATGACCTGCAAGTTTTGAACCAGTTAGAGCTGCCGTTTACCCTGCAGGCGTGGCAACGTACGAAGGGGTGCAATCGGCTTGCACGTGCATAGCTCATGCACCACAGAGTTTAGCTCAACCAAATGTGCATTATTTTGGAGGCCTTGCCTGGGACTACCATTGAACCGATTTTGAGGTTGATAGCTTAAAATTTCTTTGAGCCAGAGGACCTCACGTCAAAACGGTTTTCCGCCCCCAGCACGTGCAGCCTGCACCCCTAGCAGACGGTGACCCCACTGGAAACTGGTTCAAGGTGTTAACGATGTGTCCCGCCAGTATGGCTTTGCCCGTGACCTCTGGTTGACCTGTAGCCTTGACAAAAAATTTCGTGTCACCGAAACTTTGAAGCGGAATAGCATGTGCCACGAAGCACCGAGCGAACCGAGGCCAGCACCAAAAGTTTACCTCGCCGGAGACGAATCAAACGGTCCCACTTTCGTCCCGATCGGTCCACCCATTTTGACTCCAGGTCCAAAAAAGCTTGGACAAACTCACATACTCACTCACTGACAAACAGGTTCAGGATCTCAGGTATCTCAGGAATCGGCCTGGGGCCTTCAAGAGCCAGTTAGGGCCCTCGGAAAGTGGCATTATACCCTGAGATAGCTGTGTAAGGCCCTCGGGTAACGGCTTGGAGCCCTCGGGCATCGGCCTGCGCCCCGGGCATTGGCCAGAGGTCCTTGGATATCGGTCTAGGGCCCCTCAAGAGCCGGTGAGGGCCTTCAGAAACTGGGGTGGGGCCCTGAGATAACTGTGGGGGCTTTCAGGTGCTGATGCGGGACCCTTAGGCATCGGCCCCAAGAGGAGGTTAAGGAGGGCAGGGGGCAGGGGCCCTCAAGAGCCGGTTAGGGCCCTCAGAAACTGGCGTGGATCCCTGAGCTAGCCATGTAGGTACTCAGACACCGGCGTGGGACCTTTAGACATCGACTTGGGGCCCTCGGGCATCGGCCTGGGCCCTCAAGAGCCGGTGGGAGCACTAAAAATGGCGTGGGTGGGGTTCTGAGATAACCCCTGAGATAACACTAGAGCCTGTTCACGCCTTCAGGCACCGGTGCGGGACCATCAGGCTCGCGCTGGGGCCCTCGAGAATCGGCTTGGGACACTCAAGCGCCAGGGCCGCATGGGCCCCCACAACGAACTGTGGGTGTGCAAAAATAGGTGTTTGCACACCCTCAGGATTTTCAGGGTGTGCAATTGCACACCCTGCCCCCCGGAATCCGCGGTCCCTGGTTTGCAGTCAAAAGATGAAATATCGCTTGACAATAGTCACAGATCAGGACTCGGTCGCGCAGAGCCCACTTGTTTACGAGTCACCGAGAGCCAAACCGCTGTGTGCTGTCGTCTGCAGATTGGTGCAGACCTTGCGCTAAATTGGGTCAATTGATGCGTGTCAGTGCCAGGCTGCGTACCGCCGGCCCGTGCGAGGTCAAAGTGCGCGTGAGGAAGTGCCGCTTCCTCCAATATGACTGTGCGTTCTGCACTCACTTTTTAGCTCTGACTTTGGCCTCGTGTCTTACTTTATTGTTTTTTATTTATTTGTTACTGTTGTTTGTTTCGTTGACTCTTTCTCTTTCTCTCTCTCCCCCCCTCTCTCTCTCTCTCTCCCCTTCCCTCTTTCTAGATCGTACATGATCAATTCAGTTAGAGCTCAGTGATTCGGGGAGTGTGCCAGCAGCATAAACCAACGGCGCTTTGTCTTCCTCGAATACAGCTCGGTCTCTGAATCAGGAACACTTAACGACCAATATAAAGGGCGACTGATTGTCAATGGGCAATGGGCATTTCGTGGTCGTTATGTCGTTATGCAAATGGCGCCGGGGTGTCTGTGCTCTCGTCTGGGTTCAGAAAAATCACGCCGAGTTATGAGCCTGCAGTTGAAAAGGTCGATAGTGGCTATTTCGGGGGAGCGCCGGTCGCCAGGGGAGCCTTTCAAACTTCCCCTGCACGCGTCACGGGAGCGATCTCCGATAGGTTAATGGGGCTAATGGATAATCGGTAGTTTCGGATATCAGCGTGATATATGGCAAAGCCACAATGTTTGTTGAGTGTCACAAAGATAGGCGTCTGAGATGCAGTTCACAGTGTGTTTCCATTCATGTGATGCATTCAATTCACGATGCTTATGGACTACAGTGACTTTGTTTAACAAAAAAACAATAGTATCCTCAGATATTTCCCCCAAACCTATAAGTTTTCCATGGTGGTTGGACAGGACCTTTCGTTCCATCTCCGTTCGTTGTTTTCTCAGAAGCTTTGAGATAAAAACGGCATTGATCGGTTGGTCGGCCTTGATTAGGCTGCGTGTCGGTTCTTCATTACGCTACAACAAGCGCCGTTCATCCGACACGAACAATGTGATGTTGTATTCATTGTTGTCAAAATGAACAATATACAATGTGATGTGGTATTCAAGTGATATTGCCTATATATCTCTCCCCAACACACCGACGATCAGGCTGATCATTTCAATCATGTTCCGTCACAAAAACCGCCCTCGGCCAATTGAAGAGCTCCATTGCCGACCACAACTACCGCGGCGTGCCGGTGGCCGAGTTTTTATCGCTGTTCCTCTGCCAGATTATCAACTGACAGAGACGGCACGCGACGGAGAGATAAAGCCAGGGGTGTAATGGAATATATCGATGGTACACGAGTGGTATTCTTCAAATGACGAGCCATGATGGCCACTTCTTTGCTTGCGGCACTGCATTGTTTGTTTTCGATCCAGTTATGTGCAAACTACATTAGGTACAATTACATCTCGCTATTGTAACAAGCATACGAACAGGGTCGACATATTATCTGTCATTCTTCAGACACGTATTGTTCAAGAATTCGTATATGCTTACGGTTTACCGTTTAATGTTTATTATAGTTCGTAGATATGATTAGGCATAGGTATAGACGTTAAATGTTACACAACTTTCCCGATGCCTGTGTCGCCCGATTCGTACTGGGAAAGCACCGATCAAAACTTTACTCCATTGACCTTCCATTTTTATGACATCGTTTATTTGCTAGCGTCGTCCACAGCTTGCGCCGGTGCCAGAGCGGTAAGCTGTGTCCCGTGAGGCAGCTATAATACGATCGCCTTCCGATGGGATGGGATGCAGACTGTAGGATGGAAAGAGAACACGGAAGTAGAGAGGAAGGGGAGCGGAGACGGGGAACGGATCACCGTCTTGCTGTCGCTGACGTATCACCGAGAGGCGGGAAATGACCGGCCTGGAGACGGGAAGGGTTGGGTAGGCGGGGAAGGGAAGTGCATGTATAGCATGGGCGCTGAGGTCCAGTAAGGCAGGAGTCTCCAGAAGCTAATGGATCGGTATCAATGCGCTCTCTCTCCGTGGTGAACTAAGGCATAAGACGGAGACATCGCATGAAAGGAAATGTTATATGCTGCGTGCATTTGGGTGCCAACTGCCATAACTACATAGAAATTGAAAGAGAACCGAAGCTGCGCAGATAGGCATACATGCAACCAAGCTAACTGTATGCACAGAAGCTGCAGCATTAATCCTGGGCAATAGACGTGATAGTAAAACGTGAGATAAAAGACGGGCATGATTCTTGTCCAATTAAAGAGTTGTTTCAGCACTGCTTCATTTGCCCATGAAACCTACCACGGTTTTGCAGCTTGCCATTATAAATAGTCATTTGAGACTAGAACAAACGCAGCTTGGAACTAAATACTATTGGTAAAAAGCACATACAGCTGAATGAACAACGGTCAAAATGTTGAAGCATAAAATGACGAAGTTGTTTTTCTTTGATCCTTCTTTCTCTAAGTGCATATGCATTTTTAATGAGCCATAGTAGAAACACCTATCCGGAACCCTTTACAAAGCCTCCACCTTTAGCACCATTTCTTCCTCCGCCAACCCGTCTATCCACATAACCCGCTCGCCCATGTCGGACCACACTCCCACGCGCTGTGGTGCTGTCAGCGGTGTCCGGTGGCACCTGTCACCGCTGTCAGCTGTCAACAGGCCTGTTTGCTCGGACCGCCACAGTCACGGGGAGTTGCGCTCGCTCGGTGAAGAGTGACGCGGACGGTGTTTGACGGCGCCACTGAGCTCACTGAACGGTGAGAGACGGACGTAGTATTAGCCGTACGCCGCTCGGACTGAGAGCCCTCGTGGGAAGGAGGCGACGAGCCGCGTCATTCTGTGGCGACGTGATTTGGTACTTGAATATATTTACGTATAAATTTGACAAATGTGTGTACTTGGACGTTCTGTTCACTTAGCGCTGAAGTGAAGAATCGAGATGACATCTAACGCAAGCTGCGTATTGTGCGCGTAAATCGTCACTATGAGACAAATGTTTTTAGATTATTAGCGGATGCGCCGATGGCTTCAATAGGCAGACAATTGTCTATCATTACCCTACTTTGCAAACGTTTTTAAGAAAAATTGTGATGTGCGTTTTTAAGACGACGCATCTTCGAAACCACCGGTAAATTTTAGTCCGCTTTGTTTTCCGCTCCTCTCCATTATCACGGGACCATTTGGTCCCCGTGCGGTGCCGCCATTTATTGGCCCGCAGCTCCGCCTCGGTCCAAATGACCGGGGCGCTTTCCCACTAATGGTCCACAAGCGGCGCACATCGGCCGCCTTCCTTGCCAATATCAAACACCGAGCGGCTGCAGTCGGAGAGCTGGGGGTCTTCTCGGCTCCATCGGTAGCCGCTGCCGCCACCGGAAGTGACCGCTTGCCGGTGGGGTGCCGATGATGTTCCAGCAGTGCCGGACGGCGGTCAGGCAGCAGACCCAGCTCAGGAAATGGAACAGATTTGTCTTGGGCTACTTGCGATTCGGTAGAGCTGGATGTCGTTAGGTGTTCCAGCCAGAAAATCATTGACTAATCACAGGTCCAAGGAAAAGGCATTCGCCATTAGCGAGAACTCGAACTGCTTATGAAAACGGAGCCTGTGAACACCCCGCAAAGAATGCTCTTACTAACTAATTGGGTTGTTGTACGCATACATGACCAATCGCCACTGCTGGAAATCCAAATTGACACCGTCGCGACTGGTGACCTCAGGGCGCGGCCGCGGGCATGTCCTTGTCGCCGGCGGGAGGCCAATTCAGTCAGCGATGATGGCGCTGTTCCCGTTATTAGTTCAAATTGAGCCACAATGCACGGCGAACAGCCCCGCTCGCTGCCGACGTTCCGCGTCGAGAGCGATGTTGACGGCTCGGACAGGGCGCAAAAACGGTGGTTGAGGTGCTCTCGGGTTTTGCCGTACGTCCGTCTCACTTTGGGGTCGTTTCTGTGTCTGACAGCCCGCCGTGGGCTGCTACTTGTCCTGCTATGCGGTTGTTCCGCGTGTTCGTCTTCGTTCTGTCTTGCACTTGCGAGAGGAATGATTCCTATACTTTAATGTGCGTGAAATGGGCAGCGCCTAAAAGGCTGCCCTGTATAACAATTCATGACAACCAAAAACGGTTTCATTCATGTATTGCAGAACGATGGGATAGAACACTTACATATACCACCCCGACCGATGCGCCGATACCAAATGACTTAGCTCAGCCGTCAACATCTGCACGTGATAGTCTCCAGAAGAAGCGTTTTTATACAGGATTGCCATCTGTCAAATAAATTAGATGATGTCCTTCCGTGCCATTTTCGTCTAGAGTCGGCTTAGCGTCACCATCCACAAAAGAGCTTGCCGTGGCTACAGAGGAAAGCTGCTTGCAGCTCCCGGTTGTGGATTTGGGTCGAAAGGATACCCGGGCGAGGCAAAAACAGCGGCACTAACGGAGACAAATTGCGCCGAGATTGTCGCATCTGTCGGCTGTCGGAATCAGCTGGCGAAGCTCAGCTGTACGGAAGTCAGCTGGCGTGGACCAGATCATGTCAGGAATCGTAAGGACCCAGGGGCGAGATGGCAAGAGGGACAGCAGAGGTGGTAAAATTTCACCATGAACTATGAAGTGAAGAAGGCCATTGTGAGATCATGGCGATGGGATTTTTTAGGCAGCTGATGAGATGCATGAAATCATAAGGGTGACTGAAAATACGTATAAAACATGCGATTTACTCTTGAGAGCTGAGGGAAGACTATGGAGCTAAACGTTTCGCTTTTGGTCAGGGACGTCAGGGTATATCAAATAACACTCGAGTAGGTCGCACTCATCGCCATGCATCGTTCTCACAGTCGCACCCATCAATCATCTATCAACGACACGGTATCAAACAGTCTAGCGATTGACTAAGCTGTAAAAAAAACACGCAGCTTGCCATTTACATAAGCACGTCACTTGCAACATAAGTCAGAATAAAATATCAGATTCTTACCTATCCATCCTTGCCAACAGAACACATGAGGCGAAACCAGGGCACATCGAGTGGCGTGGTTCCATTGGGAGGGTAAAGCCTCTGAAAACCTCTTCAGCTACGTGTCACTACCGCTAGCGACAATGATAAACAAACATCAAGGTACATCGGCGGGAAGCAGGCCGGCAGCTACTCTGTTCCCGCGACTAGTGAATCTGAATATCTCTTTACGAGAGAGAAGACCGTCGCCCTCATCAAACCTTTGCGCGCCTGCTCCGTGTCCACATTCACCATTGAACAAGCGCTCGAAGTGCGCGTCTGGAATCAGCGTACACTATCCCGCGCTGATGCAGCGTCTCTGTTCATGGCGGTAATCCATGGAAGCTGCGATTGCCACAGTCGTGTCGCACGGTAGCGTCTGTAGTTCGCGCACTGGCACATTGACATGATATCTGACCAAGCGTCCTGAGGTTTCACCCCGCAACATCATAAGCGTCTTTCGTCTGGATGCACCAGTTGGGGAACCCAAGTTTCGCGCTCACGGGGAACTCCTCGTCGCACTCTCCACCACTTTACCCATTCTGGAACTCGCCCAGCCGCTCATCGTCCACGAACGGGCTCTCATCTTTGCCGTTCATCTCGTCAATCGTCGCGATGCGCACTCGCTTCTTGTTCTTGTTGACGTCGGCCTTCTGGTAGACGTCGGCGTCATCGCGCTCGTCCTCGTGTGTGTAGTAGATGGCGCTGTGCCTGTTGTAGACGAGCAGCGCCAGGATGACGGCCGTCAGCAACAGCAGCGCCAGCACACAGCCGACGATGACGCCCAGCTGAGAGGTGGCCGCCGAGGAGGACGGCGGCTGCGTCATCACGGCGGCACAGTACCGCTCCAGCCGGGCGCTGCCACCGTCCGAGGCGCGCTGCTGCTCCAGGCGACACTGCTCGGCCCGGGAGACCTCCGAGGATGGGCCACACGGGGGCAGCGCGGAGGCGTTCAGCTTGCGCACCTCCAGCCCGGCCATGTGCGATGGCTCGGAGCACCTGAGAGAGACGTGAAATCGAGTCAGCTTACAGAAAGAGATTAAAAATCTTGGTTTCTGCATAACACCGTTTTACATACCTATGGTTCTATATTCAACATAAAAGCATTCCTCCAAAGTTTTTAGCTACGTCCCCCGACTCAACATCTGATGCTGCCTGTGCTCACCTGATACAGGGCCGCTGTCCACCGCAGAGGTCCAGGTGTCTCGCCTCGCCGTTGAGCCAGTTGAGGAGCGGCACCACTCGGCACTCATCGCACGCCCACGGGTTGCCGTGCATGCGGACGTGCTCCAGCCTGGCCAGCTGGTGGAGCACCGTTGGCCCCAGCTGCGCCATCTGGTTGTCACTGACGTCCAGTCGCCGCAGCCGGTGCAGATGCCGCAACATGTGGTCAGAGAGGGACAGCAAGTAGTTGGCCGACATGTTCAGCGCGGTCAGCTTGGGCAGCGACGACCAGAGGCTGTCTGAGAGAGACAGGATGCCCGTGTCGGCCAGACTCAGATGCTGCAGGTGAGGCGCAATGCTGCCCAGCGCCTCGATATCCTTCTGCGGCAGCTGGTTACCGGACAGGGAAAGCCAGTGCAGGTGACCGCCGAGGGGACGCAACACCGCTTCCGGCAGGGAGGTCAGCATGTTTCGCGACAGGTCCAGGTGGCGCACGGTGACGTCACGGAAGACGTCATCGGGAAGCTCGGCCAACTGATTGCGGCTGAGGTCGAGCTCGCGCAGCTTGTGCCCCGTGAACGGCAGAGAATCCACCGAGGCGAAGTGGTTGCCGGCCAGACGTAGCTCCCTCAGGTCGCGCAACTGAAACGCAGAAACGTCGGTCAATGTTGGTTCACGAGTTCAACAGCATCCAGCAGTCACTACAAAGTTGTATCGGCTCAGCCGATTCTCTAAGACGCTGCACAACAGCCCGCAATGACACCAAGAAATAAACTCGCTTTCGTCAACCCCGTCCCCAGCACCGCATTCTCTCCTTACCTGGACATACTCTCCGGGTCGCAGAATGGAAAGGTGGTTGTCGCTGAGGTCGAGCACCCGGAGACGCGGCACCATCTGGTACAGCTTGGGACTGATCTTGGTGAGGTCGCAGCGCGCGCAGCGCAGCTCCTGCAGCTCACGGACATCTTTGAACACGTCCGGGTCGAGTGACGATGGCGAGTTCCCGCTGAGGTCGAGCGAGCGCAACCTCCCGAGCTCGATGAACATGCTGGGCGCCAACCCGGGCAGCGCGTTCTCCGACAGGTTCAGCGTCTCCAGCTTGGGCATGTAGCGGAACGCGCCGCTCGGCACTGAGGCGATCCGGTTGTGCGAGAGGTCGAGGAAGCGCAGGTTCTCCAGACCTCTGAAGTGGTTCTGGTCGAGGTTGGTCAGCAGGTTGTGCGACAGGTCCAGTTTGCTGAGTAGGATTAGTCCGAAGAAGGAGTTGGCGCCGATGGCCGGCACACCCGAGTGTGTGATGGTGATCTCCTCGATGAATGCCCGGAAACGGCGGAACGTGGGGCCGATGGCCAGCTCGTTCGGGTACACGGCTGGAGCGGTCACCCGCAGAACCTGCCGGGGAGACGAAAAGGCTGGTTAGTTGAATCGTTAGATGATAAGACGTTGTAAGTGCTTATCTCCGTGAACTTTTTTGGCCGAGGAGCTGTCCATGTCATCTTTATTGCCTTATCCTGGTTTGGAAATGAAAGAAGCCTCAATGATAAGAATAAGTAGTTGATATTGCGGAGAGTTTCTCGTTTTAATATTGTAGCATATTCAATCGACGGATAACGAAGACGAAGCTATCACCAGCCCGTCGCTGTCCGCCACCTGTTGACACCTGACCGTCAAAATCACCGCGCTACACAGAAAACCACATACCTAACCACCAATTTACCTCGCTCGCTAATTGCCAAATCAGCCTCATTATGACGTCATTGTGACGTTTCCGTCCATCCGACAGGTATTCGCTGACACGCTAACTCGCTACTGGTTCCAGTCTAGCGCTTCCCCGCCCCTCCTCCCACCCACCCCCACCCATCGACGCGACGGCTGAGCGCATCCTGTGACCGACAACCGTCCGCCCGGACCGGTCACGTGACCACCGGGGCGCGTCAGTTGATCGCCGGTGTCAGGTGGGGTGTGTCGGACACGTGATCGCCCGCGGGCGGTCGTGCGGCACCCGTGCGTCCCACCCCGCTCTGTGCTGTCACACGGACGTACCCCGTCGCACAGGGAAGGACAGACTGATGTCAGTCGGAAACGCGCGTTATACGGATGTGCTGATGACAGTGCAGCGGTGAGACTCGGAGGTTTCCACAACGAATTAATCCGTAGCAGTCTTTTTACGTAAAGGCGAAGATGCCATACCTATAGACATCGATGGCCTCAAAATTGGTGTTGGAATGAGTAGCTTACTCTTCATGTATGATTTAATTAAAAAGGTAAGTTGGAAATAAAAAAGATAATGGTTTCCAAACCTGCATTGAATATCAGCTGACAGTGGCGCGGGAACCGGGGGGGGGGGGGCTAGCGGGGGCTGAGCCCCTCCAACTTTTCGGCTGGGGGGTAATGTATTTGAGCCCCCCCCCCCCCGCTGCAGGAATTGAAATAGGAAATCTACCAACATAATTTCATAGATTCATACATAGGCGCGGGAACCGGGGGAGGGGGCAGTGGGGGAAGCTTGCCCCCACAAGTCTGGGGCCGTGGGGGCGGTGCCCCAAAACTTTTCATGAGGTCAGGAATCGTTGGGGCGCCTTGTCCTCCCCAAATTAGGGGATGTGGGTCACAAAGAAAGAAAGAATGTAATTGAAAAATCCACCTCTTTCACTGGCTCGGCAACTCATTGGCAGATTTAAACCTTTATTCCAGGTTGCCAAAACGGCAGTTTCTTCATTCAGCTGAGACGGAATACCGAATAAAACCGGGAGTTCCTAAATAAACAGTCGTATGTAAAAGCTGTATATTATCAGCATGGAAGGCATGACAAAAACGAATCACTTTCTAACATACACAATAGTCGATGTCATTTCACGTGATACCATCTTTTTGCTGTCTCTTCATTTGCGGCCACAGAGGACGTGTTCCAGATGAGCCCCCTCTCGCTCCACACACAGCTCTGCGCGTCGCCGAGCGGACTCCACCGCAGCCCGGCAGATCTCCGGCCGCACTCGGCGCACCGCGGACGACACGGCCCTCTTGAGGTCATCTGTGGTTCTGGGGTTGCTTTTGTAGACCTGTGACTTCAGGTGACCCCAGAGAAAGAAGTCAAGTGGGGTCAGATCCGGAGAGTGCGGGGGCCAGGTCCGCACCTCTCTGCGGGAGATAACCCGCGAACCGAATCGGTTCCGCAGCCATTCTCGAGTCGCAACGGCCGTGTGCGCCGAGGCTCCGTCTTGTTGGAACCATTGTTGGTCCATCAGCTGCCTGTCTCCACCCAGCCGCCTGTTCAGCGCAGTCCAGAACTTGGCTAGGACTTGCCGGTAGCGCTGAGCGTTGACGGTGACAGACTCCCCAGCGTCGTTCTCAAACCAGAAAGGTCCGATTATGCCACTGCTGCTCATTGCACACCAGGCTGTGCACTTCACACTGTGCAGAGGGGCTTCCGCGACCAAATCGGGTGGCTCCGTCGACCAGAATCGAAAATTCTGGGAGTTCACGCGGCCATCCATATGAAAATGGGCTTCGTCGCTGAACCAGATTCGGTGAAGGAACTCATTGTCCTGCTCGCAATTTCTCAAAAACCAGCCGCTGTAAAGAAGCCGTGACTGTTTGTCGACTTTCGACAGTGCTTGGTGAACGGAGACCTTATACGGGAACAGCTGAACGTCGTTTCTGGCCAAACGGTGAGCGGTGGTTTTGCTACAGCCCAGTTCCTGGCCCAGCCGTCTGAGCGACTTTTGTGGGCTCCTCTGGAGGGCTTCTCGTGCCTTTTGGGCGTTTAAAGGCGTCCTCTTGGTTCTTTTTCGGCCACATTTACCCTTTTTTACGTTCTCCACACTACCTCTTGCCAAAAACTTCTCAACTATACTTAAAATGACGGTTCTTGATGGCACTTGGGTCCTTTTTAAGTGTCGGCGTAGCTTACGTTGTGTTGCAACGATTGACTTTGTCTCAAAATAGAAATGTACTATTTTTGTTTTTATGTCTGTACTATACGGCTGCATGATAGAAAGTGATTGATTTTGGTATGAAATAAAATGGCATTGCACGTGCTATCATCACGTGCAATTTGATTGTTGTGATTTTGTTAGTTGACGCCACTAGAAGCAAAACTAATTCGACTGTTTATTTAGGAACTCCCGGTTTTATTCGGTATTCCGTCTCAGCTGAATGAAGAAACTGCCGTTTTGGCAACCTGGAATAAAGGTTTAAATCTGCCAATGAGTTGCCGAGCCAGTGAAAGAGGTGGATTTTTCAATTACATTCTTTACCTTACTTTTTACTAATATTACCTTACTTTTTATTTATTTGGTACCTTTTTTATTTGGTACCTTACTTTTTTGCAAATATTTTCGTTTTTTTTTCATTGAAAAGGCAAAGGTCTGAAAAATAAATGGCCTAAAACCGGTGAGAAAACTAGATTTGGGGGTACCCTATAGGTTGATCTCTATAATAGTTGAGCCTCCCAGTCTTGAAGAAGTTCCCGCGTCACTGTCAGCTGGTTATTGGTGATGTTACCGGATGTGATCCGAGAGTGTCAGGTCAGAACCAATATATTGCGCCATCTCTTCACAGCGGTACCCAGCGCTGTCAGCCACCGTATAGTCTACGATGTTTCACGACGAAACACCCCAAATGACTGGCGAATGACGCGAAACGACCGAGGGGTGACCGCTGAATGACCCCACTTTACCCACCACCCCTGGGCTGATGAGCTATGAACCCGGGCTCGGGAGCGTTCCGCAATGATCAGGGGACCGAAGGTGGGGACTGGGGTGATATAATAAAGAAATGAAGTGTTCGGAATGGTTTTTATATAATTGCTTGAATTTCCATTTTAACCCGGCACCGCCTGGGCTATTTCCGTACCCACGACAGCCTGGGGGGGGGGGGGGGGGGGGGGGGGGGGGGTCGGATCCGACCCACCCCCCCTGTTATCTCGAGAACCAATGGTCGTATCGAGCCCCGCGAGGCGGCGTTCGAAAGGTCTCTACGAGACCTTTTCAAAGCACTCTTAAGATTTTAAGATTCAGGTCAACTTTCGGGTCAAGGTCAGATCAAAGGTCAAATTCAGGGGTTTTGCATGATTAGGCTTACGGACAGCGGAATCGATAGCTGCTGCTTGAAACTCACCAAAAATGACCTCAAAGGCCTAGTAAAGGTACCATGTGCGTATAGGGGTCATACTAAGTACGGGTCAAGGTCAGGTCAGGTCACGAAAGGTCACGGTTTTCACTTTCTGCTACATGGGCGTGCGACACATGTTTTATGGCTTATTTTTCACGCCGAATCCGATGGTAATGGTTATATGTAACCCAAAGTCACTGTGCTGGTGATAAGTGTGCATTGAAAGCACAAAAAATCGTTTACACCATACATAACTAAACGAGGGCCAAGAAAACAAGTCAAATTTTCAACTTTTTAATTTTGACATAAAAATGCACTTTTCTAGACGAGCTTTGTCCCAGGAATCTAGTGGTGCCATTTGTTTTCACGTGCGATGTTCAGAAGTGCCTCTAATTCACGAAAATGCTTATGACGTCACCATGCCCTATGCATGTTGTAGCTATTTTTTACAATTTGGGGGTCAAAAATCAAGATAGAAAGTTGAAATTTGGGACATCTAATGTTCTAATAGAGCTCTATAACATATATTCCGGTTTTTTGAAAATTCCCAAAATTTTGGATTTTATTAGCTGTTTTCCAAAAAATAGTTTTTCGAATTTTTAGGGGTAAAAACGCATTTTATGGAAAATCCGAGATAGCCATTTTAAAGAACTCGTTGAGCTGCGTCTATTCATCTCCCTATTTTGCAATTTGCTTAAAACCTCGATTTTTGGCGATTTTTTAAACATTTACCATTTTTTGACTGAAAACGTCATGTAGTTACATCACTAAAATCGATATATCTAAAAAAAAATTAGAAATGTTTTCTTAAAAATTGCACAGGAGACGTCAAATTGATGGGGGAGAAGGTATGCCAAGTTTCAAGTAGATAGCGTAAGCGGTTCATGAGTTATTCAAGTAAAACGGAGCAGGGGTCGGATCCGACCCCCCAGGCGGTCGCGGGTTAAATAAATCACAGATTATAGGCCGTGTGAGTTATGGAGGAGTTTTAATGCAATCCAAAACTATTTGCGCATCGTCAAGGTCACGAAATATAACTAGCTTATGTTCGCTCTAAACTGCACACCACTACACCTTTTCCAGGTTGACTATAAGATCAACTTACCCTGGTATCGAATTCGATGTAGTTGAAGATCGATGAGTCGGTCATGCCGCCCCTCTCACACACCACTTGTTTTCGGCCCCGCTCGTCCGATCCGCACGTGCAGCCCTGGGGGCACCCGGCCTGACCCGGGGTCAGGGCGGCCGCCAGCGCGGAGACCAGGAGGAGCCGCGACCACATCTGCAACAACAGAGAGATCAGAGTTAGATAGCGCGGTAATATAGGGCCCGTTTACCTACTCCCATACAAACGCTGAGCAAAGAACGGGGGGGGGAGGGATGCAGTCTCATTATTAGCTGGTTGCTCTTGACTCAACATAAAAACACAACTGAGCGTGAGCACGCCAGGACAATTTTCCGTCGAAGGTGATCAGAGTGGAAAGAAAAGTGTAATCGTATTGCCAAATACCTCTGCGGAACGACCTCATAACTGTCGGCATGATATGATCATTGAACATATCTATAAATAAATGTACACACTGTCAAGAGCGTCTCCAAAAATGCACACAAGATGCCGAACTGAGAGCCAATCCGATCATACCGATATTCTGTCGTTGTGTTACGGAATGCCTGTATCAAAAGCTTCATCGCCCGACGTCTAAGTTCAATCATTTAGCGGTTGACATGGTCCTTGATAGGGCTTGCTTCTTTTGAGGTCTATTGCTTTGTGGCGACAATATTAATGATCGTTTCGATCTAAACGTTTATAGTAAAAACACCTTTGGACCTCAGCCGAGCAGAGGGATGGCCATAGCGTTAAAACATCTGCCTGTGTGGGGTGCGTCGTTCATCATCTATGTAGCTCTCTCGTCGCCATTTATCATCCGAGAAATCCAGTCAGTGTGAGTCTATTCACACGACATTTTCAGAACGCCTTACACAAACGAACTCCTTTGGAGAATGAAGCGGGACACTAATGGGACACAATCTGTCAGCGAAGAGCTCGCCCTGAGCAAACGAAACCGATCCTGTTTGTTTTAGCAGACTCCGACCCGGCTGGTGGTTCACTTTGGGAGTCAGCGGCGGCTCCCTTCAAAGCCAACTTCTGTGGGAAGATCGCAAAGAACAGATGCGTAGATAAAAACCATGCAGTAAACTCATAACTACAATTTTAAAGTTTGACTAGTAACTGTCATCTGTATTCAGTCAAAATTCACTGGCTCATAAGCGTTTTTCTCTCTCTTGGATTCAAATAGATTATTTTCAGTTCAACCGTCAACAGCATGAAAACTGCACACACCGTCATATTTCAATGGCTTTGGGGCGCTGCTCTATTGAAATGATTAAACCTGTGTGAAGTCACTGGTGCTAACACTGTCAGATGAAGCTGATCAATTTACAAGGTGTTTTACGAGCGAAAAGTTAGCCGCGAGCCCTCTTATTAGATTCATTAGCGCCGTAAAATCACTTAATAATGGAGCGGTGTCTCATTAAACCACTACCATGAGATTGTTCTCCGAAACATCGTGGATCGATCAGAAGATAAGGGGCACGATGGTTTATAATTCACCAAAGACTGGAAACTTGGCATCGATCGGGTACTACACCTCAGAGCACCTCACTCCTTTGAGAGCGCTAACGAGATTAAATTCCACGAGAGTGCAGCGATGGTACCGGCCCGCGGTTATCTAGCGGAAAGGTCGTGCACGTGCCAATGCAGCCAATGAACTCATATTGGTTGCTGCTGTTTGAGCTTTCACTTCAGCAGTTATTGTCAGTCTACAGCTAGTAATATCATTTAAATGACAGAGTGACCGTTTAACAGTTCTATGAATTAATTTACAATGCGTTTGGAATTTTACTTTCATGGTGACACACTACACCTCAACTCTTCTTATTTTGACACATTTGTCTAATAACCAAGGCGAATGACCATCGTCAATCTTTTCAAAAATAACCAACAAAGACCACCACTAAGGCGCCATTGATATTTCAGTATCAATCACACCAAACGACGCTAGCGACGGCGCTCGAGCGACTACGGCCATCATCGTGACCTCCGTCGGACCGTCGTTCTCAAGGTCGGCCGTCTGCTCTCGGCCGTCGGGATCGATGCTACGAGAGAGAGTCATCTGACGGCGAGACGAGGAACCTCGCCCGTCGTCAGACTTTCTGAGAGGTCCGTCCAGACAGGAACTTCGCTGAAGGTGTCGGTAGGAGTGGCGACTTGGTTCCTAACGTATAATGCGGGCTGATAGGCAGTGGGCACGAGTGTAGGGTTGTGTGATGACCACAGCACGACCAAACGTTTCTGTGTACCGACTACCGATACATGGCGAGGGAAGGAGTTATGTGTGAATCGTGATGATGCACGCGCAACGCAAAACGCCGCTATCGCCGATGTGACCTCGAATACCTATTTTTTTTTCTTAACAATGAAGACTTTCCTAGTTATCTAAGCGACACTTATTTTTAGGACCATAGTCGGTCACAGTTATGGTGATATAAAAATGGGTGAGAGAGAGAGAGAGAGAGAGAGAGAGAGAGAGAGAGAGAGAGAGAGAGGAGAAGAGAGAGAGAGGGGGGGACACTGAACGATGATTTAAAGTTGCTGGGAACAATGGATGATATATTCTTATCTGATCAATAATTGAACAGCTGTTCCCATTTTCGTCTGCCCCACGCTGTGCGTTGACGTTTCCTGAACGCGTGCCCATCATTTGACAAGCACAGCTGACAAAATCGAGCGGTGACTCAGATTTTGTCGCGTCACCTTCTCGCACACGGCTGGTAGTTGGCAACTGTCAACTGCCGAACTGTAACTCCAGCTCTGCCTGTCGTGGCGGCTCCCCGAGTGTGGCATGGCGAGAAAGAAAGAACTAGAACGATGATCCGGCAATGGT
>NW_024883914.1:0-37752 GCF_019059575.1 Amphibalanus amphitrite
AGAAGTGTCAGTTTTCTGTCGGCGCCCCAGTGTGTACCAGAGATACATTTCATGATGTTGAGGCGCCGGGTGCACCTTCCTGTGATGTCTGCTATGTGTTGTGTGAAAGTGAGTCCCCTGTCCAGTGTGATGCCTAGATATTTAAAGGTTTGTTTGCGGAATCTCAACCCGGCCCAAACGGAGCGGGCGTGGAGGTGTGGGGTGTCTGCGTTGTTTGGAAAAGGTTAGTGAGGCTGACTTGTGGGGAGCAATTTGCATTCCCCACTTGTCACACCATTTGTTTACGTGGTTTAGTACCGTTTGAAGTTTTTGGTATGCCGCATTCACATTGTGGTGCGACGTCCAGACCGCCAAATCGTCCGCGTACATGGAATAGTGTACGTTATGTGTTACATTGTGTATATTGTCAAAGATGTCATTTATATATATAAGGAAGAGCGTCGGGGAGAGAGGACTTCCCTGAGGGACGCCGTGATCGAGGTTATGTAGGGTTGAGTAGGTGTTGCCTACTCTGACCTTGAAAGTGCGGTTATTAAGAAAATTACTTATGAAATTGGCCATTCGTCCGCGTATTCCCATGTTATGTGTTTTTATAAGTATAGCTTTGTGATGTACTTTGTCGAAGGCTGCTTTCAGATCGAGGAAGAGTGCAGCTGTAACTTTATTATGGAAAAACCCCTGTTGTATCGTGTCAATAATGTGTATCAAGTTGTCAGCTGTGGAGCGTGCTGGTCGAAATCCGTTTTGGTGTTGTGAGAGCTTGTGTTGTGATTCTAGGTACACTCTGATTCGATTGTTGACCATTCTCTCGACGATTTTAGAGGCACAGCTCGACAATGAAATTGGTCTGTAACTAGCTGGGTCGGTGCTATGTTTGTCTTTTTTGAGAATGGGGATGATTATACTTCTCTCCAGGAGTCCGGAAAGTGGCCTTCAACCCATAGCTGGTTGATGACCTTGAGAAAGTGTTCAAGGCCAAAGGGGGTTAGTTTTCTGAAGAACATGTAGGGCAGTTTGTCCGGGCCTACCGAAGTATTCCCACACTTTACGATTGCATGTTGTAGTTCATATAGGGTGAATAGGTGATTGTAATGTTCTGTGTTGTCGGATTGGAACGTGAGTGTTGATAGGGTGGTGCTGAGGTTGTTGTGTAGAGTGCCTGAGTAGTTGTTGTTTGAGGATATGTTTGCATAATGGGCTGCAAATTGTGTGGCAACTGCTTGGGTCTGTTGTGAGTGTGTTTTGTATAATCAGTGACGGAATTTTATATATCTTTGGTTTATTGATGCGGAAACATCTAAGATGTTCCCAGACTTTAGTAATGGGTGTGAAACGGTTGAATTTGTTCGAAAAGCTTTCCCAAGACTCTTTTTTTGCTGCGTTGATGACTTCTTTTGCGTTCCTGATTTCGTTCCTGAGCTGAATTTCATGAGCAACACAGGGGCAGGCCCTACATTTCCGTAGGGCTCTGCGGCGCCTCGCGACTGCTTTTTGACAGTTTTCCGTCCACCACGGGGCGTGTTTGTAACCCTGTCTTTGCTTTGTCAATGGGACAGAACGTTCAGCTGCTTCGCCTATTATCTGAAGGAAACTTTCTATGTTTACTGTATCGTTGTCATTTACGTTATTGTTTGTATTGTCGTTGAAGCTAAGAATGTCAAGTTGTTCATCTATGTCGTCCTGGAATGTCGTCCAGTCCGCTTTGTTAAAGTTCCATTTCGGGAGGTATGTATTTATGGTTGACCTTGAAGAGGATTCAACTGTTATATGCATAGGATAATGATCACTAAAGTATTGGTCGATTTGCACTTTTGGGGTAAAAAGCAAGCTGATTTCTGGAGAAGTCAGCACAAGATCAATTACCGAGTATTGATTTGTTCCGTTCATGATTCTGTGGAATGTTGGTGATTTGTCATTAAGACAAATGAGATTATGTTTGTTAATGATGTTGTAAAGTGTGGTGCCGCGCTGTGTTATGTTGTTGCAGCCCCAGGCAGTGTGGTGAGCATTAAAATCACCTATTATCAATTTAGGGGAGGGGATTTGGCCAAAGAGTCGATCCAGTTGTTGGTACGTTACGTTAATACTAGGTGACAAGTAGAGAGAGATTACATTAACGTCTCGCTGTGCAATTTTGATTGTGGTTGCAACGTAATTTAGGTTAGAGTCAAAGTTAACTTGATGATGTAGAAGGTTGTTAGAGACATACAAAGCCGAACCGCCTCGGCGTGGGGAATCATTTACGTTATTGCAGTAAAGAGAATATCCGAAGAGGTTAAAGTTATATTTAGTCGAGTCAGTGTCGAGGAAGTGGGTCTCTTGGATGGCGGCTACTAATGGCTTTTTATTAACTATATATTCACGGAATTCCGCCCAGTGGGATACTACAGAGTTAGCATTCCACTGGAGCAGGAATTCCTCCGTGTGTTGTGGCATATTACTGTTTCTTTAGAGCGGACCGAGTGAGCGGGCCGGACCTGGCTGACTCCAGCACATCCAGGTCGGCCAGGCTCAAGGGAACGGTGTTGTTCCGGCGGAGCGGTGGAGTGTCGTGGGGCGGCGGTGAGGGGGTGGGGGCGCTGACTATGGTAGTGTCTAGCTCGTCGAGCTGTAGGGAGATAGTGTCGGCCTCTGACTGGCCGCTGCCGAGGCTCTCCGCGGAGCCGCTCGAGTGTTTGGAGAGGCGGGACGGCCTTGGAGCGGGGTCGTCAGTGTCGGTGTCGGTGTCGGTGACGGACCGGACGGAGGGCGAGGCCTGAGGGGCGGCCGGTGAGGACATGTCGGTAGTGCGCTTAGGAGCGGGTGGCACGGAGCGTGCCGGTGGTGAGGCCACCTTATGGGTCGCACCTGGGGCCGGCAGGGGCGGCCAGTCGTCCCCGGCGAGAGGGGCGGTTGCGGTGTCGGTCGGGCGGGCGGCGGCGGCGGCGGCGGTCGGGCGGGCGGCGGCGGCGGCGGCGGTCGGGCGGGCGGCGGCGGCGGCGGCGGCGGTCGGGCGGGCGGCGGCGGCGGCGGTCGCGGAACGAGTGGGAGGGGACCCGGTGTCCGACGGCGGGTGAGGGGCGGGGAGCAGCCCGTCGGGCCGCTCCTCCCGGAACCACGTGGCTCCGTTGGGCCGACCGTGGCCTTGGGCCCGGTGCTCCGCGCGGCGGTTCTTGACTTCCGCGCGGTGCCACTGCTTGGCGTCCTCCGCGATAGGGCACCGGCGGTCCCACGCCGGGTGGGGACCGCCGCAGCCGGGGCACTGTTCGGGCCCGCTGCACTTCTCCGCGTCGTGCGGCCCGCCGCAGCGGCCACACATGGGCTGGCGTCGACGGCAGGCGCGCTTTGAGTGGCCATAGGCCCAGCACTTGGTGCAGGGGCGCGGGGCCGGGACCCAGGGGTCCACGGGCACGGAGAGGTACCCGCATCGGATGGCCTGCGGTAGGGTGCGGCCGCTGAACGTGAGGCGAATGGTCGGGTTTGGTCCGAGTTTTTGGAGGTCACGGGACCGGAGACGCTGTACTCGGACGACGCCTTGGGACTGCAGCTCTTCGAGGAGCTCTCGGTTAGGGACCTCCGTGAGGGCGTCCGAGCGGACCGATCCCTCGATCGAGTTAAGTCGGGTGGCCAGGGTGACAGTGATTGGTGTGCCTCTGAAGGAGGCGGTACGGAGCAGTTGCTGTGTTTGGGTCGCTGTTTTTGTTTCAATGAGGAGGGCGCCACTCCTGAGAGCTTTTAGAGAGTTAACTGGCCCTATATAGTTGTCAATCGACCGGCGAAGAGAGAACGGGTTCGTGTGCCGGAAACTGCCTTCCTCCCTTGTCACAAGGACGAACGCCGGTCCTTCGGGGATGGCCTGGGAGGGGGGGAGCTCGGCGGGCTCTTCGGATGGGTGACCCGGTGGAGCCGGCTCGCGGTCGAGAGAGTCCATGTTGTTGATGTATTCGGCTTTCTGTTTTACTACGTTATGTTTTGTTGGTTTTGTTTAGGTACGTATTGGTATTACCTCTAACCGTTTAACTCTTAGTAAGTAAGCAATTCACTAAAGCGTCTTGGCAGGATAAAAAAATTGGGCGGAGGGGGCCGGCAGGCCGGTGACCCCGGAAAACCCGGCTAACAACGAAAAGAGGAAAGTCGAGAGGCGGGAGGGTGGGGGAGATTAAGAATCTCCCGAAGAGTGGGTGAGAGGAAAGATGAAAAGTCGACCACCTTAGCTGGCCTGCCTATCGGCGCTAAAGTTCGCCACTAAAAGGCCTTGGAGCGGCCACCAAGGGATAATAGAGCTGTCTTAAAAAAGACAGCTCTACGCGCTCCTACTGTTAAAACACTTGACTGAACGGGCAAGCCACGTACGAGTACAAGGTCCAACAGTATCCTGAACACAGAGCTCCGAAACGAATGGTTTACAAAAGTCTACGACTGACGACATCGAAAGAGTACGTTCATCGGGACTAGTCACATGACACGGTCAACCCAGCTGGGTTATGGGTACTAATTGCGCTTCAAATTGACCTCTGACAGCCATTTACTTACGCTAGTTTGATGCATAAAACTGTACATTGAAACTCAAGCGGCAGCACATAGGTCTCCATCAAGGTGGTTATATACAACAGAGCACCTCGCTAAAACGAGCGCGAGCCGCACTGTCACACTGACAGTTAACACTGAGCCGCGAGTCGTGACAGTCGCACTGCGTCATATGCACGCAGATGTCGCACTCACGGCACCGTTGCTGGCACTGCACTGCGGGTGGACACGCGCGGTGCAGTAGCTCCACGGTGTGCGGCTCACCGGAGGGATTATCAGTCTCCGACCGGACAGTCCAGGCGGGAAATGCGGTGTCTTCAATCATGACCGCCGTCCCCGTCTCCGCGGAGTGCCGCACGGCGGCGACGCGGCGGCGTCGGATCTTGAGCTGGTGGACACTGGACTCCTGCCAGAGCTACCAGCTTCAGCCCTTCAGCATCCTGTCATCAGCAAACTCCAGCAGAGCTCCAATGCAACTGGGAAAATAAAATTTATGCTGTTAAGCTAAATCATGCAAAACATTTCCTTGCACAGGATTCTCTTGCGCAGTTCAGCAAAATCTTCTGTGATATCCATGGCCGTGACAAGAGGACTTGATGCCATTGTAAAAAATATAGGTTCATTGGTTCTCATTTACCCACATCGAGCCTCTATAGGTACCATTCATTTGTATATCATGAAGTATGTTAACTACACCATATTTATGCAACAGACTGACATGAAATATGTAGGAATGGCAAGGGAGATGGGTAAATAAGCTAAATAGGTTGCAGGATTTATTGGCACCAAACAGGTCAGAAAGTAGAAGTTCAAACAATCTTACAAACTACACCAGAGAAAGTCTTTGAATTAGGCACAAAATTATACCACAGAAATAAAAACAATGTAGTTTTGTAGAGCATTTCCCAAAAGATAATTGTGATTCAGCCTTGCTCCCATCTGAGATTGAATAAATACAAATTATGAGGTGAAAGTTACTGAAAAACAGTTTTTTTTTTATAGAAAACAGCTTCAATCCATGTTTGCCTGATTTCAAACTCAAGGCAACATCTCATAGCTTTGACAGCATGAAATTTCATTATTGAGGTTACAGTTTCCATAATCTTGTCGTTGTCACATTTCACAAACAGTGCACTTAATATGGATAACTAACACCAAATCAGCCAACCTTGTATCTGTATCTGGTGAAACTCAAGAAACCAATAAAGCAAACAATTTCTGAGCAAAACATTTAGGTATTTGACAAGCTCGACTACTGCCATGCAGCCTAATGCTCGTTGTTACAGATTAAATACCTACTTCTCAAATATAAAGTTGGTAGTTCAATATATAATGAAACACCCAGCTCAATAAAGGCAATTATGGTAATGACAGCAGGTAAGCAAAGCAAAAACAAAACCAAATATTTCTTCTACAGAAAAAAGGACTTGTACCCACTCAACTTAATTTTACTAAATCACTGATTTGAATTATCAGTCATCACCAGACTTGCAAAAAACTTTCTAGATATTATGCCACAAAAAAAACAAAGTATCTGAAATTGCACAATATAAGCACCAGCCACTGCAACTGGAGCGGTATGATGGGGTCTCGTAACTTGAATGTTCGGTCTGTAAGAGCATGCCTGACTTAACGGCTTTGAGACATCACCTTTGCAGCAGCTCCTCCTATTCTTTTTTAACATTAACTTAAACTATCATTACCATGCTATGATGATGAGGTGGCTGGTTTCGGGCGCATGAAAAGTAGCAGTCCTTCTTTCATTCTATTTCCTTGTTTTCACATGCTGCACAAAATGTTTTTTCTTCCACGTTCCTTCTGTCATTATAAAAAATAATAGGTATCATAATTGCTTCACTTCTTCTTTATATTCCAAGTATTGCTGCTGCAATTCATCACACCTCCCGGTTAGTAAACCATTGCCCTACGGCCGCTAAAGTAAATAAGTGGAATGCACCAGAAATTGTCAAAATCGCGCCAAAATAGCAAACTAAGATGAGAAAAAATAACCGCACCCCAATAACCTGCCGTCTCTGATTTCGCTCAGTTTTGCAAGCGAAGAAACTGAGCCTAAGGCACGTGCCGTCTGCCCGACGCCGGCCGCGGCCAAAATGCCCTAAAGATGCGCCCGCTACGTGCAAACCGCCGAGCGCACCCCCACCAAAATTTAATACGACAAATGGTTGCACGCGCTCGACTCGGCCCGAAAATTTCAACCCCGCAGCCCTTACCGTCGCCTCGCAATAGCCCGCCAAAGGGAACTGACGCGTTTCATACATGCATACATACATACATACATTTTGATTTTTATAAGAGTAACTAGGTGTCCTGCATTACGCGCAGCGTAATAAATCAATTTTCATTCAAATTGGCCCAGTAGCGGCCGAGTTATTGTCAGAATAAATTTGGCGACTTCCCTAGGCCGGCGGTGCCCTGTGCCGGTATTCATTGCCAAAGGTCAGTGACCTCCCGGCTCTGTTTCCGCTCAGTTTTGCAAGCGAAGAAACTGAGACTAAGGCGCGTGCTCTCTGATCGGCGCCGGCCGCGGCCCAAATTCACGCAAAGATGGACCCGCCACGTGCAAACCGCCCAACGCACCCCCTCGAAAATTTAATACGACAAATGGTTGCACGCGCCCGACTCGGCGCGAAAATTTCAACCCCGCAACCCCCACCATCGCCTCGCAACAGCCCGCCAAAGGGGAACTGACGCGTTTCATGCATACATACATACATACAGACATTTTGATTTTTATAAGAGTAACTAGGTGTCCTGCATTACGCGCAGCGTAATAAATCAATTTTCATTCAAATTGGCCCAGTAGCGGCCGAGTTATTGTCAGAATAAATTTGGCGACTTTCCTAGGCCGGCGGTGCCCTGTGCCGGTATTCATTGCCAAAGGTCAGTGACCTCCCGGCTCTGTTTCCGCTCAGTTTTGCAAGCGAAGAAACTGAGACTAAGGCGCGTGCTCTCCGATCGGCGCCGGCCGCGGCCCAAAATCACGCAAAGATGGACCCGCCACGTGCAAACCGCCCAGCGCACCCCCTCGAAAATTTAATACGACAAATGGTTGCACGCGCCCGACTCGGCGCGAAAATTTCAACCCCGCAACCCCCACCATCGCCTCGCAACAGCCCGCCAAAGGGAACTGACGCGTTTCATACATACATACATACATACATACAGACATTTTGATTTTTATAAGAGTGAACTAGGTGAAGGTGTCCAGCATTACGCGCAGCGTAATAAACCAAGTTTCATTGCAATCGGCCCAGTAGCGGCCGAGTTATTGCAGGAATAAATTTGGCGACTTCCCTAGGCCGGCGGTGCCCTGTGCCGGTATTCATTGCCAAAGGTCAGTGACCTCCCGGCTCTGTTTCCGCTCAGTTTTGCAAGCGAAGAAACTGAGACTAAGGCGAGTGCTCTCTGCTCGGCGCCGGCCAGAGCCCAAAATCACGCAAAGATGGACCCGCCACGTGCAAACCGCCGAACCCACCCCCACCAAAATTTTATACGACAATTGGTTGCACGCGTCCGACTCGGCGCCACCAAAGTTTCAACCCCGCAGCCCGCACCGTCCCGAAGCAACAGCCCGCCAAAGGGAACTGACGCGTTACATACATACGTACAGACATTTTGATTTTTATAAGAGTAACTAGAGGGACAGCATTACGCGCAGCGTAATGAATCAATTTTCATTGCAATCGGCTCAGTAGCGGCTGAGTTATTGCCAGAATAAATTTGGCGTCTCCTCCTGGCCGGCGGTACTCTGTTCCGGTATTCATTGCAAAAGGTCAATGACCTGCCGGCTCTGATTTCGCTCAGCTTTGCAAGCGAAGAAACTGAGCCTAAGGCGCGTGCCATCTGATCGGCTCCGGCCGCGGCCCAAAATGCGGCAAAGATGCACCCGCCACGTGTAAACCGTCGAACCCACCCCCACCAAAATTTAATACGACAAATGGTTGCACGTGCCCGACTCGGCGCCAAAATTTCACCCCCGCAACACGCACCGTTCCGGACAACAGCCCACCAAAGGGAACTGACGCGTTACATACATGCATACATACATACATACATACATACATACGTACAACTACAGACGTTTTGATTTTTATATAGGCAAACTAGGTATCCAGGATTACGCGCAGCGTAATAAATCAATTTTCATTCAAATCGGCCCAGATAGGTATCGGGCGAGTTATGGCCAGAATAGATTTGGCGTCTCCTCCTGGCCGGCGGTGCTCTGTTCCGGTGTTCATTGCAAAAGGTCAATGACCTGCCGGCTCTGAGTTCGCTCAGTTTGGCAAGCGAAGAAACTGAGCCTGTAGCGCGTGCCATCTGATCGGCTCCGGCCGCGGCCCAAAATGCGACAAGAGCGCCCGCCACGTGTAAACCGTCGCGCGCACCCCCTCGAAAATTTAATACGACAAATGGTTGCACGCGTCCGACTCGGCGCCAAAGTTTCAACCCCGCAGTCCTCACCGTCACCTCGCAACAGCCCGCCAAAGGGAACTGACGCATTACATACATACATACATATGTACATACATACATACATACGTACAGACGTTTTGATTTTGATATAGGCAAATAATCGTGGAACAAGAATAAACCCTGCATCTCACTGGGGCTCACCGCTAATTGCACCAGGGAAATGGGCTCTGCTGACGTCGGTGATCACTGCTCATTGCAGACCTGTGCGCGGAAGTCTAGCCTCTTTATGCTTCGTGAATCGCCGATCCTGAAGCAGTCAGAAGTCTAGAATGGTTGGCGGCTCGAAGGAGCTCGAAACCTGTATTAACCCTCGCCCGCGTAGGGGGGTACCCCTCCCCTCGGTTTTTCGCGAATGACTCGCGTAAAAAGCGGACGATCGCGACGAAACTTTCAGTACCCTCGAGTTAATTAATTTTACACCTACCCTGATTTTTTTTTATCTAATCAAAATACTAAACGTGCCTGCCTCCGTTAATAATATGGTACCGCAGATAATGGGACAATACATGCATTTGTTCGATGCAAACGAAGCTCATAACTAGGTGACAACCAAAGTGAGTCTTATCCACCTACCCGTAGGTAATGCAAGACATAATGTTTGCAGGGGTCTTGCAACTGCCGGAATGCCGCAATGCAACAACCCAGTGCTTCATTTATTATTTTGTTCAGTCAAAAGATAAGGTAACAAAATACTAAACAGCGCATGGTAAAGTATATAGTTAAGCGGTGACACACCGTTTTTCCTCAAACCCCGCCAGTCGAGCTAGCTCCCATGCTTTTTTTCTCGATAGCTCAAAACACTTCGGATATATGTAGAGAGCTGAAACTTGGCATACCTGACCTTGGATTCAAGCCAGGTCTTGTGACACCAGCCGCATTTTCAGGACAGGTAAATTCACTGACCTGGCTATGACACCTTAGGTCACATGAGGTCAGATCGGTCACGTGATCTCACCGCTACGGGGAAATATGGAAACTGTTACTTTGGCGCCGGGCATGATCTAAAACTAGCTCGAGCACGCGAAATCGTGATTTCATCCACTCATTGCAAGGTCCGATGCTTCATTTTCATTGCTGACCTTGCGTGACGTTACTTATGACGTAACTAGGGGCATAAGAGTTTTTTATCAAATAACTCCCGAACAAATTGGGCTAGCGGGTCGGTAGAGCCACCATTTGACTCGACAAGACCTGATGAACCGGATAATATGCTAAATGACCACTTTCGACCAACTTCGTGACCTTTGCGGCTCTGAACTCTGAAGTGACCTTGACCAGAGGTTAACACATCAAGAACAAAAGTACAAAAGTAAAAAAAAAAACTTAGCGGAATAAAAGTATATTATTCGACGCGCCTGAGCTGGAAAAAAACACGACGATGCCAAACTCGCGGCTCTGCGACCATTTTTGGCCGAGGTTAGTTACCAAAAATTGAGCCCGTTCCTGCTGCCACTTAACCTGACCTCAGAGGTTACCAGTTGACCAGAGCCCTTCAATCGGGTACCAATCGCTGCCTCTCGTAATGGCGCACATGCTCATTTTTTTCAGTGAGGCTTTAGCTTCATTAGGCGCGAAACTGCGAGGGGCTCGTAAAAGTCGTACCCCTTTTCCCTTCCGTCCGGGCGTATGTAGAAAACCAATAGGTCCGTCGAGGGTTAAGGGAGCGTTTTGTACGGTTTTTCAATACATGCATACAAGCAACGTTATTCTGGTTTTGGCCGTTTTCAAAAATGGGAAATGCGTGTAATAGCCGTTTTCACGATGGGCTACCTGGCGAACTCATCAAACTTGACCAACTCTGCACCGAAGAAATCTCTTCAAATAGTTTATTCAGCATTAAAACCTCTGATCATTTGAAGAAAAAAAAACAGGCATATTAGCAACTGTGTAACCCAAACTGATAACTGTTAAGAAATATAATGAACCAAATTGAATCTCAACACGCGGCTTAATGCGCTGCGTGTTGGAAGCAGAAAATATGTCCTGCATTCCAATGGGAAGTGCGGAGACACGTTTTGCACGCTTAAGCGCTGTGTTCCGCCATTTAGTGAAAAGCGCACGTGAACCATCAATACCTTTAACACTAGTCAGCCAAAAATATCAGCTTACTCTTGATTTTACTGTTTGACGTTCTGTTCAATCCTACCCCTCATCTTGTGACTTATTCATTTGTGCGCTTGAAGTGATCCGCCATCGTTCACCCGCGCCGGGCCGGTGCTCCGCGACTTCCACGCCGGGCCGGGGGGAGGGGGTGTCTGAACACCACCCCCCCGTCTAACTCAGCTCCTGGGCCACGTAGCGACACGCGGTAAGCGGCATTCGAAAGAGCGTCAAAAATAAGGACGAAAACACTTCAGTCATTTTTTTAATCAGGTCAAAGGTCAGGTCGCCAGAGGCCCAGAGCCCAGAGGTCAACAAAGGTCAAATGTAGTCCATTTTAACAATTTTGGAAACTGCCAACGGCTAACTCGGGAACCAATAGAGCTACAGCGCCGCGGGAAAGCGCATTCGATAGCCCTTTCACAGACCGTTCTGGGTAATGTTCTCAGATTTGACCTCAGGTCAACGGTTTAACCTCCAGAGGGCAAAAACTGTAAAAATAGCAGTTTTCACGAAAATGGTTTTTCGCCAATAGCAATTGACTCGAGAGAGCCGCAGCATCGTGTTTCTCTCGTCGAGACGCGTTGAATTTACTATTTGTTGACCTTGAAAGGTTATTTTGAAAATTTGACCTCAGGTCAAGGTCATGACCTGACCGGAAAGGGTCATGTTGCATATCAGCCGATCCGTATCGTCGAGCTGAATACATCTGACGTGTTTTTATCGCTCTAGCACGTCTTTATCAAAAGTTATAGCCAAAAAACTGCTGGTGACCGTTTATGACCGGAGATGACCTCAGGGGCACACAGAGGGGTCACAACTAAGTGCATTTTTCCGATTCAGTGTGTCATGTTTACCTATGAACCGATGTTTGTGAGGGTTTTGAACATCATTCGTCCAAAAGAGGCACATTTCAATTTTCTCCCATTGACTTATAATGGAGAGGTCGCAAAATTGACCTGACCTTAGGTCACAGATATCGAAATTCCGAGATATACATTCTGTACATACTTTTACTCTTATCAATCGCTGAAAGTTTCAAGGCGATCGTTCAGTCGCTGTAGCTATGACGAGGATTGAAACTTTTTCTGAGGTGAGGTCACTTGACCTGACCTGGTGACCGATCCTGAGAGCCCTGGGTCTGAAATTTTCACAACATGTGTGGAAAAGATGAATGAACAGATGTGCCAAAAACGAGCGCCGCCCTTTTTGAGATATCTGCGAAAAACCGCAGGGGTGTTCAAACACCTCGCCCCCCGGCCCGGCGCGGGTTAAATAAACAGACGTAATCTTGTAACGCTCGCTCAATTTCATTACAACACGCTCGTGTCAATAATGTACAGGCTCTCCGAAATTCGATGATTTCGAATCCCCAGTGAACTCACCGCAAAGTATGCATTAATTACATATGACGGCTTTATGTCCTATTAGGATGTGCATTTTTTGGCGGACCCCCATTCCGAAAACGTAGCTGAACCCCCGTCCCCCGCATACAAAGGCATTTAGGAATTGCATAGTTGGCTCCCACCGCCCCATCGTGCACTATCAGTTCAGCTATGTCATTTTGCGAGGATCAGTTTCATAATAACATCTTGGTTCGCTTGTCGTTTCTGGGAATGGGGGGACCGGACCGCCCACCGTCATCAGGAGCCAATCATGGCGGGTACCTCTGTGACGTCATCTCCTCCGGGGTAGCCTCTGGGCCGATGACACGGGAACTATTACTACCTTTCCATTTCAAGGTGGACGCTGAGAGGTAAATGAAGTTGTAAATTAACGTGTTTCTAGTGGTAAACGAATGGATATGAGCTAAGGACAGCAAACGGCTCATCCGATATCTTTCAACCGTCCATGGAAGTGCGCAAGTTCTACGGAGCATCCAGTCAACGTAAGTACCAGTGGAAAGTGCATCTGCTAACTATTTGAAGTAATTGGTGAATTTTGTTATTGACATGAATTTTAATCATCGAAGGAGGCATAATTCGTGAAGATAATTAATTATTAATTGACAGTAATATGTACATCCCTCGTCTCATGCGCATGTTCGGAGTTTTTTTTCGACAAAACATATTGATTGCCTTGGACAAAACCAAAATTATCTCAAAGGCTATGACCTACCGGTCACTCGGAAATCATAATACCAAGGCGCGTACAGCGCCACACCATGGACTGGACCCATCATTGCATATATTTTCCACCAGATTGACAACAATACACTTAAGTTTATATTTGCTCCCAAAACAAACTTGCTTATTGTTGCCACACTTGACGTGCCATTTGTTTAGTGACGGACCCAATCGAAAGAGTGGAACATCGCTCGTCTCTGATATTACATATTTTCGATTGGCTGATAACATAGCCCTCGAGATATACTCAGTTTTGTCGAATAAAAACACCCACCACGCAGTAGGACGAGGGCTGTTAGTAGGTATGTCGTGCACCTTATGTCTTTACTGTTTATTGCAAAAGTGTGACTTCTCGCTAACTCTTTTGAATAACGATTTATCCTATTGTTTTGTTTAACTACAATAAGTCTAAAATTTCATTTTTGGACACATGAATTGCATGTTCACAAACTATGCGCTGGACAATTCAAAATACCAACATTTTCAATAGCATTTTCAAACACATGGTGGTTCTCGCATCGATGGGTAAAATACACGACTGGGTGCGGAATTCGTTAACACATTTGCCAAATACTTATGTACTCTTGCTTCATACATGACATTGCCCTTGAATCGCAAGAAGAAAATGCTAATGAACATGTTTCTGAACTCTATGAATGCACGCTTGGTTCCATCAAGAAACTAATCAACGAATAATTTTACAGTAATGCTACTGAAAATCATGTAGTGTAATGTAAATCATGTATTTCAGCGTGCATCAAGGCATGAAAATAAATATGCAATTGCATGTATAACAGCGAATTGTATTACATCTGAATATTGGCTTATTGCGTGTTAACGATTTATGTCCGTCAGTGGGCTATAAATACCTTGGTCAAAAGCTATTGATCCACCAACGTCAAGCTGCATTTACGGATTTACACGGTTGATATTTTGACTTATAACTATCATCTAATGACCGTCATTGTTTCATTTCGCCAGGGTTCGTGCCTCAGGCAATAGCTGCGGGCACCGATGTCTGCAATCACCACTGCCGCGACTTCCATCGCCGGCAACTTCAGCAGATTATTCGAGAGAAGTTAAGAAGTTTCAAAGAGGAGCAATTCAATGTTCAGTTCGAGGTGGTCTTCTTCCATGCTTCCTGCATCGATGGCCTCATGCGGCGCATGAAAAAGGAAAAGTACGGCTGGCACAAATCTGACGAGGAACGTCTCGTTCCCTATCTTGGTACAGGCTGGTTCGAGCAGCACATAAACCAGAAAGATTACAATCGTGTTGCCCATGGCACATTCCAGGTGAAACCCCGTGTGTGGGGACAGCTAATGAAACTGCGAGTCAGGTTCACCAGAGAGAAATGTGTTCGTGGAGCATCTGAGACAGGTTGAACGGGGAGTTTTCGTTGGAGTTGTGTGAGGCGATTTTAGGTAAATGGTTGGTCAAAAATTGTTATGTTGGCGCAGTAGTTTTCTGGATGTTTTGCGTTGAATTAAGTGTTTGTGCATGTCGTGTGATTTGCATATATGTACATACCCGTGACATTGTAACTGGCCATTGTTAGGTATACATATTAGAAGCCACCATGCATTTCAATATATCATTTCATGATGTAGTCTCAAAAAACTGTGATGAACTAGTTAGCATGATAGAAAAACAGCATAATGTAAAACTGAAGCCGACAAAGACGGAGATCGAATCACTTTCTGCTTATCGGCGAAAACGTTTGTGGTCGTGGAAAAAGTGCGGTGGCTGGAAACGTTCTCAAATGGTGGAAAATACCCCTGATTTCTCGTGGAGTGTGAGTAACGTAGTACACTTTTGGAACAACGTGCTGATCGAAAACCGCCATTTGCAGAAACGTGTTGCAAAATTGAAAACTGAGAAGCGCGTGCTTCAGAACCGACCGAACGCCACTAAAGTCAGGTCAGAGTCTGTTGGCAAAAGAGGAGAGAGAAAGCGTCTAAAAAAGGCTAGCTTGACCAAGCCAAGCAATTCTGAATCCCCAACAAAAGTTTTACGTCATGTCGTCAAATCTGGCGTATCATTTCATCAGTACGGCAATTTACGTTGTCATGGTATGCCCGGGCGCACAAAATTGATCAAACGAGACAAAGAATTACGGGCTGACGCCGAACGTCAAGGGCATCTTCACGATCGAAGTGCAAACTCCTCCCAGATACCTTTGCTCACAGCATGCAAGCGTATACTGGGTGGAACCCGTGGAGCCGGAGAGAACGCTCCCGGAAAACTTTGGTTCAAGATAAGTGGAGATGGCACTCAATGCCGGAAAGTTGGCTTTGTTAACCTGACTGTTGAGCTTATCCGTCCCCTTCCAGCCAAACGCTCAGCCACTGTTTTAGCCTGCGTCAAGGGAGCTGAGGACGCCGAGACCCCAGACCTGGTGGCTGCCCTGAGGCAGATTGATGCTGAGATGCAGGCTATTAAGGACATCAACGGTGTACCCGTTCAGTTTTATCTCGGCGCCGACCTGAAATTTATATGGATGGTGTTGGGCCTGGCAGGCGGTTTGAGCGACTTTCCCTGTCCATACTGTACCGTTCATCGAACCAAAAAACATCTGGAAAGAGGAGAGGAGCGCTCGATTGACACCATGGCTGCTCTGGGCAGTCAGAGCAAAATGTCCAGGAAAAAGGCATCCTACCGCCAAGGCATGAAGGGACCGCCCTTGCTGACGCAGATCCCTATCCGTCGCGTTATTGCTGATGAGATGCACTTGATTCTGAGAGTTTTCGATCGCTTGTTTTTGAAAATTAAGGTTCAGCTTGCCAAAGAAGGGCGTTTGGCAGATCTTGAAACCAAGATGGAAGTCATTCTGAAGCGCAAGGTCAAAATTACAGAAAATATGCTTGTTTCCACGAGACTAAACCTGAAGGACCGCGAACTGCTCTTGGACCAGCTTAACATGGGACTGCCAGTTGAGGAATGTGGGAGGCAGTTCATGCGACTTATCCGCTCTGTTCGTGAAATGTGTCGCACAGGCGAGGCCGACAGAGCAACGCTGCAGCGTTTGTGTGACGATTGGCGGGTCCATTTTTTGTCTGTGTGTCAGGATAGCGATTTTACTCCGTATATGCATATTATGTGTTTTCACCTACCCGACCTCGTGTGTGACACTGATGCATTTTTTCATCATTTCAATCAGCAGCTGGTGGAAAAAGCGAACATGCAGCTACGGAAAGATGCTGAAAGATACAAATATTCACCACATAGTTTGATGCTGCAGAGTGTTAAACGTCATATGCTGTCCTAGGAATGTTAGGAGGCAGTTCATGCGACTTATCCGCTCTGTTCGTGAAATGTGTCGCACAGGCGAGGCCGACAGAGCAACGCTGCAGCGTTTGTGTGACGATTGGCGGGTCCATTTTTTGTATGTGTGTCAGGATAGCGATTTTACCCCGTACATGCATGTTATGTGTCTTTACCTACCCGACCTCATGTGTGACAATGTTAAACGTCCTGTGCAGTCCTAGGAATGTTAGGAGGCCAATACACGAAAGAGGTTGCAATATGTGTTTCCGTTCCATGATTATTCCAACGTGCTTAATTTTATCATAGTGGCCATCCTCTAGCTATGCCAGGAGTCAAAGAGGCTATTCCTGGCACTGAGTCAATAAAACATGGCGATGAAGTGGGTACAAGAGTCACCGATCACTGTTCGTTCCAATCAGTGATGAACGTCCCCACAACCAAACGTCAGTCGACGTTTCGACAAATGCTACTAACTGCAAGAGTTGCAGACCAAATACTGGAGATGTCAATCGGTAGCAATCTTTTCAGATGCCAAAGGATCAATCTGGTAATAACTTGGTACATTTTGTATTTCGAACCTACGAGTATGCATATTGCTTGCTTAATTGTTTTTACAATGCTACGCCAAGGGCATGTAAACCTTAGTTGTTGCACTAAGAAAATAAAATTCGGAGAAAGGCACGTTGACGGTTTTTAGAAGCCAGTTTAGAAGACAGTTTCTTACAGATCTATCGCTTAGAACAGTCAACATTTTTTAAACCCTGGTACAGTTTCTAGGAAAATTTTCTTTTGACGTAACTACCTTTTCTCACTTGTTTCATAAAAAAAAATGCTAAGTCGTTAACAGTATAACTAAAATACCCACCAATTGTATCCACTTATTCAGAATCCCACTGATGTCCAGCTCCTCGTCAAAGAGGTTCAGTGGGATCCAGTGGGATCATCAGTTTAAGAAACTGGTGCACCAGCTGAGTAACAATCGTGCCGTGGTTTTTTTTACGCCATGCGCAACAAGTCATGCTTAATCCTCTCCCGTATTGGTGTTTTACCAGCCGCGAACGTATATGGTCCGTTGGACCATTGCCGTTTGTCCCTTGATCGAGCTAGAGCTTCGCGGATGAAACGGGCGTGCTGCCCGTGACGAGAGGAAGCCGATGATACCTAGTTTTAAGGTCCCAGGCCATTGGCTGACCTTCCAGGTCAGGTCAATGACCCAAAGGTCGGGAATATCATACCTTGTTAGAACTTCGTAAAGTGAGGTTGTGATAGGTTTTTTCCGGGATGCTTACCACGATGTCATGTTAATTTTGGATCACATATCATGCCCCCATGCCATTAGATCAGGTAGGGTCAGGTCGGGTCAGGTCAGGCTACCAACCAGTGGACAAGTCCTGTCGGGTATTGATAGTAGGTATCAACCACCACTGACAGCTTCGTAACATGTTACAAAAGCACCATAACTTCTAAGTAAATGTTCAGATGGGTTATGAATTCGATATTAGCTTCAAAAACTTCCCTAAAAACATGTAGCAGGACAAGTCCTGTCGGGTATTGATAGTAGGTATCAACCACCACTGACAGCTTCGTAACATGTTACAAAAGTACCATAACTTCTAAGTAAATGTTCAGATGGGTGATGAATTCGATATTAGCCTCAAAAACTTCCCTAAAAACATGTAGCACTCGCAAAAGTGAACCAAGGTCATCAAAGGTCAATGACTTTGATCTGACATTCACTTGACCTTGATGCCCACTATAATGCATGGAACCAACATTTCACATGTCTGAGCCTTTACAACTTCAAACAGAGTGGAAACACGCAGATAATGCTAACCGATATATGTACGTCGAATCGCGATTCCCGCCCAGCATGGTCTCGAGAAATTCACTACGTTTCCATGACAAGTCTAAACCTGAAACACTAAACAGACTCTTTCCGCAGTCAGGAAATCGCATGCGAGAGCCTATTGGGAGCACGCTCGCATCAATCGCACGCTTCTCCGCATGCGATTGATGCGGGCAGAATTTTAATGCATTTGAATAGGCTCTCGCACGCGATTTCTTGAATGCGGAAAGAGTCTGTCTCAGCCTTAAATCGATTTAGCGAAATTTCACGTGCGTTTTTCTCGGATGCTATTCACCTTATGCAAAAAATGAGCATATATATGGTTTTAGCTGGCATCTAATCCTATATTTACGTTTAACCCGCGCCCCGGCCCCCCCCCCCATTTGGTACACATTTGGTCAGATATGGTACAGATTTGGTCAAATTATAGGTTCAGTGTGTTTCTTCGTAGCTATAGCTAGTGGCTAATTACTTATATGCCTTCTTTGTCACACTATCAGACATTATCATCGACTAAAACACTTAAATGAATTCATAATTTAAATATATTTGTTGTAAAAGAGATTTGGTACAGATTTGGTCAAATTAAGTGTATTCACCAGATGCCCGTCGTGAAAACGGCTAATATAAAATTTTTAGTGACTTTAGTGGCTCCGACTCCGAAATGGCAGTCAGGGCTCAAAACCACTAAGCTTTCTCCAACCCACCATTCAGATCGCAAATTCCAAGATCGATGGAGGTCCTGTATCGATAAAAACACGCATCGATCTAACGCGTAAAGGCTCCAGACCGTACACGTGGAGGGAAGAATGTCATGGGACCGTACCGTTATGTTTACCTGGCAGCCCGGCGTTTCAAGCTAACAGTCAGGCTACCTTAGTGTTCGCGCAATCATCTAGCGGACTGGCATTGTTGACAACACGTACGAAACGTCAGAAAGGTTTAAAGGCTGTGTGATTACCGTCACTTATTTCCCTTCTCAGTAACAGAAACAGCGGGAGGGCTGCGAGAGGGTTAAAGCGTCCAACCCTTCCGGCCCACGTGTGAATGTCCGTGCCCCCACTATCGCTTCCAGAAACTGACGCGCGCGGCCGCTATTGTGCGCCCGTCAAACCCAGCCCGCCCTTTGACAGCGGGCGGGTCATCAGCGGTCCGCCCGCGTCCCTTCCTGTGACGTCACTACGGTCCTGGAACGCAAGCGAAGCGTAGCCCAGCGGTGCATTGTTGTCATTGTTGTGGGTACATAGGCATTAAAAACAATTAGTTCTGCTAGCATCATGTCTCTCTCGTCCAATGGTGTAGAATGGTGTGTAATTTGACCTCCAAAGATGAACATGTTTTAAGGTCGAGCTCATGACCTGACCGGTAAAACTCATGTTGCATCCCAATCGATTGCCTATTGTAAAACTAGATGCATTGCAGCTGTTTTACTGCTCTTCCATGTCTCCATCACATGGCAATTGTCCAAAAGTGCTTTTTTCGACTGCTTAACCCTCGCCGGCACAGGTGGGGGGGGGGGGAGGGTATGCAACCATCCCCGGAGGTTTTTCGCGAATAACTCGCGTAAAAAGCGGCCGATCGCGACGGAACTTACAGTCCCTCGCATATGTCAATTTAACACCTACCCCGAAAATTTCATGACCTTGACCCAAATCACCTTTGACCTGTGACCTACTTTCCGAGACCATGTTTGGCCGGAATCGCGATTCGGCGTATGTCGGCTCGCATTAGCCGCGCGTTTGCGCTTTTTGTGGTTTCAAACGCTCAAACATGTGATTTGATGTTGCTCCCATGCATTTGGGTGGATGTCAAGGTCACCTGAAGGTCAGGTCAGGTAATTGACCTTTGGTGACCTCGATCCACTTTTTCGAGTTTTACATGTATCTAGGCTAGTTTTTGGAGCTGAATTCGAATTTAGCAACCATTCGAACATTTACGAAGTAGTGTTGGTGCCTTCGTAACATGTTACAAAGCTGTCAGAGGTGGTTGACACGTATTACGAATACCCGTCACGACCCCTACTGGTTGACCTGACCTGACATGACCCGACCCGACCTGGTCTAAATGCTCAATGACATCATCTGTGATCAAAACTAACACGATATTCGTGATCGACACCCCGGGAAACCCCATAGCAGCCACACTTAACGACTTTCTAACCGGTCCCGATTTTCCCGACTTCTGGGTCATTGACCTGACCTAGAAGGTCAATTGATGACCTAGGACCTTAAAATTGGGTATCATCGGCTTCCTCTCGTGACGGGAAACAAGCTAATTTTTTTCCGCAAAGCTCTAGCTCTCAGAGGAGTGCAAGATAGAAATATCCCTGCACTGTAGACCCATTGCCTAAAACCTCTACTAGAAAGGTTTAGGTCTTTCAAAAGTGCTACTTCAACAAAACAGCTTTCGCGTGACACGTGCCACCATGGGTGGAGCTTTTCCGGGAAAGTTTGTGGGGCGAAAAGGCATCAAACCTACACTGTCCGACTGTCAAGTTGAATAAAATGAACACTGAATCAATTCCTGTCGTGGCAAATGTAACATTTTGCATAACACAGACATTCCAAAGCTCCTCAATGATTGATTTGAAAAGCAACAAAGTCCTGCAAATCAGCTTAAGTTGGGCTGCCCCACCAACTGTACAGGAAGCTCCGCCCCTGCGTGCCACGACGATCACCTATATGTAGATGTATTAAGAGCAATTAATTACGGGGTAGAAGAAATAGGCTTCCCACAAAAAGGGCGGCAGGTCGATCAGCCCAACCACTGCAACGGTTACTGAGGCATGAAATATATGCCTCTTAAAAGCGTTACAGGCTGGGCCGGGCCATTATACCGGGCTTCTAAAAAAATTTAGATGGATTTCTTTTGCGAATAGAGGACCCCTAACAACATTAACCCTCGCCCGCACATGGGGGGGGGGGTTGCCATCCCCCCAGGTAGTTTTTCTGCTCTGCACTCAACATTTTTAAAGCTAGAAGCCTGATTTTTCGTATAGCTGCTCCTCTATCCTTTATCGATGTCCACTGAAAATTTCAAGTTTCTGTGGTTTTTGGTTTCGGAGATATCACCTTGTTTTTCAGGTCATGTCATGACCCAAATGACCAATTCTCAACATCTTGCGTTGGCTATGGGCCTTGTGAGCTTCTGACACCTTGATTTCGGCCTTTTATGCCAGTCTCACCTCCCACCTATCATGGAACATGTTGTTCGACGATGTACAGATGTCAAGGTCAAGGTCAAGGTCAACCTAGGTCATCTAAAATAATTGCGTTTTAGGCAAGCTGAATTTGCTTTTCGTGAATTTTTTTGACTGCATTTTTGGTAAAAGCTTCTCAGATCATGATTTCAAGTAATATGGACACATAAACAATCGGTGCACACATCAGTATACACACAGACACACACAGACATACAAACACATATAATTGACCTTGACCTAACTTGACCTGAAATGACCTCAGCAGCAAAAACCTGGTCGGGTAGTGTGACAAAGAGCTTCTAGCTGGCTTGGCACCAGAAAACGGCATCGTCATCGGTATATGATAAGCAGCGCACTTGATATCCAACGGTGACCCAAAACAGCAACATTTTTTAGTTTGACCTGACCTGGAAGGTCAATGGCTGACCTGAGAAGGTAAAACTGGGTATCATTGGATTCGTCTCTTCCCAAAAAAACCTTTTTGGTCTTTACCGCCAAGCTCTATCTCCAACAGGAACGAAATGGCGCGGGGGGGATGGCAACCCCCCCCCCCCCATGTGCGTTCTATAGGATGGGAAAATGGCATGTGCGGGCGAGGGTTAAAGCAAAATCAATGCACGTGGAAAAACGGAGAGTTTTTCGTAGATTTATATGACATCATGATTTGAGCTTAAAAAATGAAGCCGTGGTCTTAGGAAGTAAAAGCAAAACTCGTGAATTTATGCTTTCCCAGACTAAGTCGGTCGGTTCGACACCACGGAAGGTCCGCAAACACTTTATGGCAAAGAGAGCAACATCTTGAAACACAATTTTCCACATTATTGACAAGTTTCTGGCTCGAGGAAGTGTTAACAAAAGGTTCACGCACAGATAACAGTAGTGATAGTGATAGATAACAGTGGTTCACGCAATGCAAGGAACACAGCGGCGGCCATAAATCCAATCAAAGGCTCACGGCGAACACCACTCGTGTGAGAGATGCGCTACTCAGACTGTCAATGGTCAGCGATATCGGGTGGCTCTGCCGACGTTTTGGAGGGTACTGCAATATCAGGATGAGCAGAGATCCGGAAACGCTTAAGATCCAATGGTTCCAGCAAGACGGTGCCACGCCAATACCGCTAAAGAAAACCGGGACGCGCTGCCCGAAGCGCTCCCACATGTGGGAGCGCTTCGGGCAGCGCGTGATCTCGAGGTTCGAGACACGTCCGTGGTCGGCGAATTCTCCGAACGTAACCCCACCGGACTTTTTCCTTTAGGATCACCTCAAGTCCCAGGTGTACCGAAACCACCCAAAAAGTTCCGAAGATCATAAGGGTGCAGTGAAGTCAGCGGTGTGCCGTCTGCAGCTTTCCATGGGTCGTGCTGCAGCAGAGGTCGCGCTGCGCCGGGCTAAACTGTGCATCGAGCAAAAAGGGAATAATCTCGAACATAACCTCGGCGCGGCTCAGAAAGGCGACTGCCGAGGATCGAAATCCCCTCAAACGAAATGTCTTTGATGAGGCTTTTAGGTGATACCCAATTATGTTTTGTTACACTGATACACCCTTCAATACGTTAGTTATAAAATCGTCTAGCTTTTTTGAGAAGCCCGGTATGTAAATGCTGATATCTTTCCGTTATCTTAAAAAGATTTCGCTTCGCTTGCGCGGCCCGTTCGCTCGTAATAATATTTCTCCTTCGTTTTAACCCTCGCCCGCAGGGCATATTTTAACAATTTTTTACTGCGTCCTTAAGTTGAGCAGAGGGCACGTGCTATGACTAAGGGCACCGGGCAAGGAACAGACTAGGGCACTGAGGAGGGCAGAAAGTAGGGCAGGGCAAGGCACAGGGCATGGCACAGGACATTTTAGAGGCAAAGGTACAGGTCAGGGCACACAGCAGGGCACAGGTCAGGGAACCGGACGGCACAGGGCAGGGACGCAGTGGGTCAAATCAGCAGGGGCTACGTCCCAAGGCGAGGGGGCTGCGTCCCAGAATGCTGCGTCCCAGAATGGGACGCAGTAAGTGCCTTAAAATATGCCCTGCTCGCCCGTATTCGTGTTTGCCAGCGTCTAACGTATAGGGGGGGAGGGTCCGTTGGACCCTCCTAGCCGTTTGGCCTCTGATGGAGCTAGAGCTTCGCAGAAAAAAACGAGCGTGTTGCCCGCGACGAGAGTAAGCCGATGATACCCAATTTTATGGTCTTATTTATGTCATTGGTTGACCTTCCAGGTCAGGTCAATGACCCAAAAATCGGGAAAATCGGGACTTGCTGGAAGTTCGCAAAGTGAGGTTGAAAAAGGGATTTTGCGGGGTGCTGAACACGTGGTTCAAGTTAGTTTTGACCACATACCTATGATGTCTTAACGTATTTAGGCCACGTCGGGTCAGGTCAGGTCAGGTCAATCAGTAGGAGACCTGCCAGCCATCCATAGCAGATGTTGACCACCATTGACAGCTTCGTAGCATGTTACGAGGGCACCAAAACTACTTCATAAATCTTCAAATGGGAATTCGAAATCAGCTCCAGAAACTACCCTAAAAACATGTAAAACTCGAAAAAGTGAAGCAAGGTCATCAAAGGTCAATGACCTTGACCTGACCTTCACGTGACCTTGAAACCCACACCACAAAAATATTGGAAATTGCGCGGATAATGTGAGCCGACATATGCCAATTCGCGATTCCGGTCGAACATGGTCTCGAGAATCAGACCACAGGTCAAAGGTCATTGGGGTCAGGGTCATTGAATGCTAGGAATATGTGTAAAATTGATTAACTCGAGGGTACTGAAAGTTTTGTTGCGATCGGCCGCTTTTTGCGCAGATTATTTGCGAAAAACCGGGAGGGGTCCGTTCGACCCCGCTGTAACTGCATGTGAAGTCACTAAAAATCTGTCTTTAAAGTAAGAAAGGTTATTCCTCGAGCTGAGAGGGCAAAGTTGTACAGTTGGAGTACTTTAACACACCATGTAGATACGTACTTACATGCATACATTCTCGAATTAAACATCAATAATACCTACTATAGGCATATTGCTCTTTGGAACGTCGCTTTCGGTATGGGGATATCATAGGTCTGGGCCAGCTGACACGGGTGACATCCCCTCAGTGGGGTTCTGGCATGGTCTGCGTTGGCTCATCCACCACCACAATGGGCGGTTCCTCAAAACCAGCGTAATTGACCGGTGTGAGGCGGCGACGTGAGGCACGCGAGTGCGGGACCGTCCCCACGCCGTGGCGGTCCGGGTCAGGGGAGCAGCCCCCTCCCCGCGCGGCGGGCGGTCGCCCATTCATCCGCGACCCCAGCCCCATGACTGAGGGGTTGACAGAGGGCAAACATCACGTATTTAAACTGGACAAACAGACGGTGTTCTACGCTAGGGACATCTCGCGGCTGTGATTCACGATACTGCTTCGCCAAACTGCCTTTAGATGGTGGGTCAGTCGGTGTCCGTCTGCTGCTGTGCGCCGAGAATTAGCCCTATAAATTACGATGAATTACACCTTCTAGTGTGACGACACTGTCACATTATCATATAGGTCGCGTTTAGATGCAAATGAAGAAACGACTGCGTTGAAAAAATATGTCATTTCATCGAACGCTGAAATGCTCGAAGTGCTCGCTAAAAAATAAACTCGCTAACTGAGCCCTAAAGGTCGGCTGCCGTGTTGCATTGCATTTAAGCCAAAAACGCGGGCTGGGTGTAAGTTGACGAGAAACAATTTTTGGCCTGAAGTGTCCTCTAAAGTATGATCTACATAGATCCAGGGAACATATTTGCTATCTATGATGGTTTAGGAGATATTGAATCTTAAGTCCTCCGGTGTACCCTATTTTGCGGCGGCCCACGTGTTAAAAGCTGCTGAACATTTTTACTTTGACCAAAAAACGCGGGCACAGTTTTGACTGTACGAAAATGACTCTTGTCCTATCGTATTCCACGTGGGCTGAAAATTCAGAAACCAGGGAACATATTTGCTACGACCAGTACTTTTCACGATTCAGACCGAAAAGTGAAAAAATAGCCCCAAAACCCTATGACGGGCACCCCTCCGCGGCGCCCGGCCGCGGGTCGCTAGTTCCCGAAACGACACACCATGTTGCTTACTTTTTGGGATCTCCGCTGTTCCTAGCGACTTTATTTGGAAGCAATAGTTTGGCAGCTGAAAGTGCGGCACTTGTTGCGCGCAAAGCAGCATATACCACCGCGTGCTACAAAACGTTTTAGTCAAACATTTAAAAATCGTTAGATATCTGCGCTATATTTCCGGTTCAAGGCATTTCTCGATGTTGTGAGTGCCGAAACCGGTAATTGTGAGCCAGGGACCCCATTTTGGCTATCTCAACTCAAATCTAATGTTAAGGTGGGAGGGTCCCTTTAAGACGTGTCTGTGCCCCATGCCAGCCTTTCCCAGCGCCCGTATAGGCACGAGCCACCGCCCGCAGTGACACCTCGTCGCTCAGGTGGCGCATGCTAGTTCTAACCTCGCTTCCCAGATGACACTAGCCGTCCGCACCAGGGGTGATACTGCACCGCAAGACACATTTAAGAACGGAGAGGCAGCTGCGGCTGGTGAGACTAAATGCTTACTTCGAAATCTAAGCTGCGTTGCGGCATTGGCGGTTATGTGCGGCGTGTATGCCGCATGCTTAGTAAGCGGCGACCACTAAATTAAAAACTCAATAGCTTTGACCTGTTTTCAATGGATAACACTGCATACCAAAAATGTCCATCGCTCTCGTCATAGGATATTTAGATTTAAATAACTAACTTATCTACATCATCGTTTTGAACCAAATTAATACTTTCAACTTGACCCTCGCCCGTATTGGTGTTTTTCCAGCCGCGAACGTATAAGGTATAACCCCTTGCCGTTTCGCTCCTGATCAAGCTAGAGCTTCGCGGAAAAAACGAGCGTGTTGCCCGTGACGAGAGGAAGCCGATGATACCCAATTTTAAGGTCCTAGGTCATCGGTTGACCTTCCAGGTCAGGTCAATGACCCAAAAGGCGGCAAAATCAGGACCTGTTAGAACGTCGTAGTGTGGCTGCTATGGGGTTTTTCGGGGTGCTGATCACGAATATCATGCTAGTTTTGATTACAGATGATGTCTTCATTCATTTAGGCCAGGTCGGGTCAGGTCAGGTCAGGTCAACCAGTAGAGGTCCTGCCGGGTATTTGTAGTAGGTGTCAACCGCCTCTGACAGCCTCGTAACATGTTACGAAGGCACCAAAACTACTTTGTAAACGTTCATGTGGTTGCTAAATTCGAATTCAGCTCGAAAAACTGGCCTAGAAACATGTCAAACTCGAAAAAGTGAACCGAGGTCACCAAAGGTCAATGACCTGACCTGACCTTCAGATGACCTTGACACCCACCCTAATGGATGGGGGCAAGATCATATCACATGTTTGAACGCTTGAAACCACGAAAAGACTGCAAACGCGCTGCTAATGCGAGCCGACATACGCTGAATCGCGGTTCCGGCCAAACATGGTCTCGAAAAGTAGGTCACAGGTCAAGGGTTATTTGCGTCAGGGTCATGAAATTTTCAGGGTAGGTGTAAAATTGATCAACGCGAGGGTACTAAAAGTTACGTCGTGATCGGCCGCTTTTTACGCGAGTTATTCGCGAAAAACCGAGGGGAGTCCGTTCGACCCCCCCCCCTAAAGGGCGAGGGTTAACTCACAGTCCGAACTCCGAACAAGTTCGGTCTTGTTTGTGAATTTGTCGGAGCATCACCTAAATCTAGTAGAGATGATGGAGGGAAACTAGGCTTTTAAGGAGGGAAGGGAGTCGGTGACGGTCAGGGGCACTACAAGCAGAGCAGTCATAAGCTGGTGACAGGGCTGACATACCATGTTTTGATAGCATGACTGAAACAGACTTTTTGGGTAGCCAGGAAATCGCATGCGAGAGCCTATTGAAATTCTTACATCGGCCTTTATATGCACCAGTCGTATACAGGTGCGGGATTTGGCATACGATTTCCAGACAATCGAAAGACTGTTTGGAGCCAACGAAGGAAGGAATGAGTGAGTACTAAGTTGAAAGCATTAATTTGGTTCAAAATGATGATGCAGATAACTTAGTTATTTAAATCTAAATATCTTGTGACGAGAGCGATTGGCATTTTTGGTATGCAGTGTTATTCATTGAAAACAGGTTGGAGCGTTTAAGTCTTTAATTTAGTGGTCGCCGCTTACTAATCATGCGGCATACACGCCGCACATAACCGCCAATGCCGCAACACAGCTTAGATTTCGAAGTAAGCATTTAGTCTCACCCACTCGGAAGGAGAAACTCTGCGGCCCCCAGTCAGAGTTGTTGGTAGCGTCAAGCGCCGGTGACGTCACGCGCGCTTGACTTTTCCCTTCACCATTGTTAACAATGGGGGAAACGGCAGTTTTGGCCCAACTTCGATTTAAGATATTTTGCTTGAAATTGAGAATACAAATATGAAACTTGGGGCATATTGAAGCATAATTAGTCCTTTCTCCAGATCCGTATCGATTTTTGCCATGTCTTGATTGCAAACAGGGAAAAAATCGCAGTATTTAACACTCAGTCCGCCTATCCTTTAAGATGGGCATACGTGGTTCTAATGGGTTTATTCATTCTGGACATTGCGTAACGTGCTTGCGGTTCTGGCACCACTGTTTGGACAATGGAAGATTGCACCAAAGTTCTGACATTGCTTCATTTCGCTTCATGTCACCTAGTCAGGTCACGTGATCCGGCCCGCGTGGGGCCGCTAGGGGATATCATATATGGGGTGCTTTCGGTATCCGGAAAATATTGTCCCTCGGATATTATCCGTCGGAAAATTATTGGTGAGCGCCTATCTTCAGCATGTCTCGTTGTCGCGATACCGAACGTGATCCCCGATAATTCTCGCTGATCCCGGTCCCGGTTAATTCTCCCCGATTTTCCGGGGCCCAGTGTTTCACCGGTGATAGCAGCACGCTGCTATCACACGTGTCAAATTGGGTTTCCATGGAAACATCAACAAACCATGGCGCCGTCAATCTGTGTGATGTCATCAAATACTGCTGCTAACATCTTCACGGCCGTGCGATCAAACAAATGTATCAAACGCAATCCAACGAGACAGCAACTCTGTTCCAAACGCAGCTCACGGATTACACGAAACGTCATTAGTGTGACCTCATCACATTACGTCAGCTCGCGCAATTTGATAGTAGCGTGCTGCTATCACCGGTGAAACAGGGCCCGGATGCCGAAAGCAGGGTTGGACATCCCCTCGGTATCTTTTATGATAGCGGAGAGACGGCGGCGCCCAGCGTTCGTGTTTAGGCATCGAGTTCGCATTAACGTATTGGGCGCCGCCGCAATACGTTACATATAAATATATATATATATATATATATATATATGACACAAGTATTTTTAATGCCTTGTACCTGTACAGGTATTGTATATGTACAGGTATTACGCTCGATAACTACACGTTAGCTCGTACGGCATAACAAGCCCTTCGTTTGTTGCATCTAAAACACGAACACACGCAATATTTTGCATCCAATTGATCTGGTCTTTGTCGTTATTAAGTCACTGAATTAGTCCGATAATTATCGATTATCACAATGCGCATTATAGAAAAGTTATCAGGAACAGAGCTGTATTCAGCGAGGGGAGGGGTTAGTGGGTACACGGAATCACATCTCCATCACATCACATATCATCTTACATCAGACGACATCACATCTCTCCCTTGAGACAATTGTTGCGGACAATAACGGAAATCAACAAATACTGTGCAACATGAAGCTCAATTGTCCCCTCGCCCGCGGTAAGAGATTGCGCCCCACCGAACTTGGAGGCGACGCCGCGCGAGGCGCCTTCGGCGTGAGCGTCGGGGAGCGTCGGGGACAGCCTCTACCGCAGGTGGCGGCGCTGGGCGGCGGCAGCGGTGCCGCCAGCAGGCGCTGGCCGTCGATCATCGCAGATGTGTGCAACATAAAATGGCACGTTGCCAGCTAACAGTCAAGCTAGTTTAAGGAAAATGAATCATGAAAACGATACATCACGACACGGTCGAGAACAATTAAGGCTCCTAAGCGACATCACATCATTTCCGCCCTCACTGTACACGGACGCATTTTCGAGCACAAGTCACAAATTGGACCCAGTTCGCCGTGTGGAGACGGTAGCTAGCAGAAGGTCTGGAAACTCGATTCAGGCACAAACTGAACGACTACCCAGCTGTTACAAAAAAGAAAGGCTCAAGAGATCAATAAATAATATCGTGATGTAATGAATGATGTGTGCCTCTGCCAATCTGTTTACTGTGCGTGGTGACGCAGCTTCCGCACCTTCCGCTTGACAGCGTCTCCGCACGTCGAGTCGAGTTCACTGTTCGCAGGCGGATAAAGGTTCGCACACGAACGAACACTTTCAGGATTTTGGCACACTGCACGCCCCGCGAATATTTCTCGGCCATCATACGGGTGGCGTTGCGGATGACGCCGCGCTCTCGACTGAGCCCATCGGGGTGCATCGCATGGTAGGCACAGAAACAGGTCTCGAGCTCCCTGCACAGTTCCAAGAAAGACTCGGTGGGAACAGTCATGTCTCCAACACTGCGCAGCCGCGTCCACAGTGCCTGGACAGGGACGTCCTCGGCATGGGACAGGGACGTCCTCGGCCTCTGCCAGTTTGCTCTTCAGGCTTGCCAGTTCAGCCTCAAGTGCTGGGCATCTGGTACACCTGTTAGGACAAAAGGATCATCAGAACAAGAAAGGGATTTCAAAATACAGAAGTAACTTTAGCTATCATGGGTGCTATCAGCTATTCATGTGAGCATGGGTGGGTGGGGGGGGGGGGGGGGCATGGGTGCAGGTGTGTGTTTCATTCATGTGGGTGAGTACTGATTGTAACTAATATTCTACAATCCACAGGTACTGTGCTATAAAGCAATTACCAATTTTTATTCCTGACTTTATAGTAACACTGAGCTGGAGGAGGATATTCTTAACCAATCTTCCACCAATATTGGGCAATGACAGGAATTAAATTTATCTTTCAAACTGCACCTATTTTCTAGTAAAGTCATAGACATGTGTACATAAATAACATACTTGAAATGTATCTGAAATAAGTTAAATAAGATACGACGTACTTTTAAGGCTCACACTTCGTCTGTACAGATGCATCTGAATGCAGGCATTCTTCTGCTTGGAGTGATGAGTCTTTGGGAGCTGCTTGTTCTCCTTCTTCTTGCACCTGCCTTGACTCATCTTCCTCTCCACCTCTGTGTAGCAGCACCACTCCTTGGTGTTGTGACTCTGTAAAAATAACCGACTTTAGTAACAAACCCTTACTGCTAAATACGTGACATTAATGATGTCTATTCTAGCTGGTAACTCAGAGCTAACAAGAAGTTCAAAATTAAGTTGTTTGTTCAGCTGAGCTTTCCTTATAACAAAAAGGCAAAATGGGGTAATTTTGACTATACCCAACTATCCATCTGATCTGGTCTGAGCTGAGCAACTTCATCCCTGTCCCAGCTGGTGGGAAACTCATTTAAAAAAGGTCCCTCAAAAATGGGTTATTCACCAATCCGGACAGCTGAAAAGCGAGCTGTCCGTAAAGTGTATACAGATTTGCTATTCAACCGATAGGTAAACTCATAAATATCTGATGGGCACACTTAAGGCCTGGCTACTCTACCTATGCGTTTTCTGCATGCGTTTTTTGCGGGCTTGCATGTTTTGCGAAATATCGATCTAGAAACAAAAGTAATAAATAATTTAACTTTAACATTAGCTATATACAAAAGTTAATAAAACTCTTATATTAACTTAAATATAATACCAAAACATATCACAAAAACATTGTTTTTACTACAACAGTAGGTACTACGCAAAACCCGCAAACCCGCGAAAACCGCATGCAGTGTAGTCAGGTGAGGCCTTTACCTTGGAGGACGAGTCAGGTTCCTGGATGGGACTGATGTAGGTAGCAGCTTCATGGCAGAATACTGCGGAGGCAACTTAAGCAGTTCTGACCTGAGGCCTCTTTCATAGTCAGCAGTTACAAAATGCAAAGAACACAAACAATACTGGCGGAAGTTCTTCGGGAATGGCTCCCCTCTTTTTATGATCTGCCACCATCGCCTTGCCATCACTTCATCCGCAGGGAACTCGTGATATTTGGTGCCGGGCGCCTGGTTGTTTCTTCTCCCGGACCCATTTCTACACGAAGGTTCCGCACAGTAAACCATCATAGAATTTAAATCATCAGCAATCAGAAATCAAAGCAAAATGTTATCATCACCAACTGATGCCCCATGAGCACCACGCAACAATCCACGATGCCTATGAATAATAAATATATCCGCGGACCGCGGCGGCCCTTAATTCAACTTTCAAATGTCCCGAAAACCAATATACCTTGCCAAAAACATTCGACGTGGTTTGATCTAGTGCATTATACATTTTCATAAACAAGGTAAAAATGATGTAATTTTGACGTCATAAAACACATCTTACTTGTTAGTCTCACAGTCTTATTATTGTTATGACGCAATCAAACTCATGCCAAACTACGACCTCAGCAGAATATTTGCGTCAAGATATGTTTCATCTGCGCAATGTTTGTCGTGATTGAGTGCTTCCATATCTCAAACTCGGACCGTACCTGTTATTTATAGGCATCTTGAAACTCTGCGTCCTCTCCGAGCCCAGAGATCCCTCTGCGTATTTACAAATTGCAACCGAGCTCCGCCGTGGGGTAAGGCGGGCAGGGGTTTTCGCACTACGGCTGCGGTTGAACTACCGTCTGTGGTAGAAACTTCAGGACGATGGCGCGTTTCATACGAAATCTGGCGCAATGTTTGTTTGCTTCTGAACTTGTACAGTTATTGCTGTGAATTCTTGAAGTGGGAGTGTTTCAATAACAATTTGTGGATTATTTGAGTTTCTTTATACAAGCATAGAATAGTATTATGAAACATTGTGTGGAAACTGCAATACTGATATGATCAATTACTTAGTTTGGGAATTGATACACATTTTGTAGAGATTTGTCTGGCAAATGGTGTAACTAACCTCAAGCCTATCATGATCTGAAGCTGTTGTAACAAATCAAAATTGCTTTGATGTTACATACCACCTTGTTGGAAAGACTGGAGCATGGTTCAAGATGATGTGTAAAAATTCAAGATTTGTGCGAAAGCTTGTGACTGAAGAACGAAAACAGTTCTATATGATATGATGGCTCAATCAAACATGAAAATGGACGACAAAAGTAGAGTTTCAACATTCCAGCATGTGAAAATAACTTCAGAAATTCATAGTTCTTGTAGTATTGCATTCTTCTTATGTACAGTTATAGGTTTTGTTAGGGTATTTGAAATTCATTGTGTCAGTTGAGATATAGATGGATTTTGATTGCGGACAAATTGTAGAATCATTGCATGGTAGCTAGGTACTTGTTCGGTAAAAAGGTATGTGATGAATGCCATGAGAAGGTTTTTTATGATTTAATATATGGTCGTTGTTGTACCTACAAAAATGCAAGCTTACTAGCAACTAGTTTCTGAATCAAATCGAAAGTATTTGCCATGAATGTAAATATGTACCTGCAAAGTATGTCAATAAATTTGTGTGATGTTGACCAGAGAGCTTTATCATCTAGGCATTTATGTCGCTTCTTACATTAGGTGTTAAGCATAGTAATTACGGATGAACTTTGTGCCAATATCTTCAATGCACAATGTATGTAGCATGTCTACAACCCTCACTGATCCTGCTATAGCTATAGGCATTTGGCACCAGCAAGACCAAGGGCATGAACTTCACAGTTGCTCAATTCCTTTTGTCATGTACCACCAGTCACTTTTTTACTTAAGGTGCACATAGCAGTGCACACAACAATGTGCAGAGGGCCTACACAAAAACAACATGATTAGTGTGCACTATGCACAGCATTGTACCCATTTGAATATTTTGATCATTCAACAGTCAACAGTCAGGAGATAATTATTGAATATCACATTTATTATACATCACTTGTCAAACAAGAGCATGATGACACACATTTTGACAAGCAATCATTACGGAGCGAGCGAAGCGAGCGTAGTCTTTCCTTAGATTAACCCTCGCCCGTATAGAGGGGGGGTCGAACGGACCCCCCCTCCCATGGTTTTTCGCGAATAACTCGCGTAAAAAGCGGCCGATCGCGACGAAATTTTCAGTACCCTCGCGTTAGTCAATTTTACACCTACCCTGAAAATTTCATGACCCTGACCCCAATGACCTTTGACCTGTGACCTACTTTTCGAGACCATGTTTGGCCGGAATTGCGATTCGGCGTATGTCGGCCCGCATTAGCCGCGCGTTTGCAGTCTTTCCGTGGTTTCAAGCGTTCAAACATGTGATATGATGTTGCCCCCATGCATTAGGGTGGGTTTCAAGGTCACCTGAAGGTCAGGTCAGGTCATTGACCTTTGGTGACCTCGGTTCACTTTTTCGAGTTTTACATGTTTCTAGGCCAGTTTTTGGAGCTGAATTCGAATTAAGCAACCATATGAACGTTTACGAAGATGTTTTGGTACCTTCGTAACATGTTACGAAGCTGTCAGAGGCGGTTGACACCTACTAGGAATACCCGGCAGGACCCCTACTGGTTGACCTGACCTGACCTGACCCGACCTGGACTAAATGCATAAAGACATCATCTGTGATCAAAACTAACATGATATTCGTGATCAGCGCCCCGAAAAACCCCATAGCAGCCACACTTTACGACGTTTTAACAGGTCCCGATTTTCCCGACTTTTGGGTCATTGACCTGACCTGCAAGGTCAACCAATGACCTAGGACCTTAAAATTAGGTATCATCGGCTTCCTCTCGTCACGGGCAGCACGCTCGTTTTTTCCGCGAAGCTCTAGCTCCATCAGGGGCGAAACGGCAAGGGGGGGTCCAACGGACCCCCCCCCTTATACGTTCGCGGCTGGAAAACACCAATACGGGCGAGGGTTAACGGAAATTTCTGAGTATGAGCGGCCGGCCGGCCGTGCGGACGCTTTTGCGAGGCTTATATCTCAGCAACCACTTGACCGATTTACATGCGGTAATTTTTGTAGGGTAGCTTCATTCCTTCTACCAAGTATTGGACTATTCCCAAAGCATTTGGGTGACCCCTTAGGCACGTGCCACGTGCAAAACGAAGAGGTGTCAGTTTTGTAATTGTTGCAATATCTCGGTAACTACTTGGCCGATTGCGCTGAAAGTTGGCATGTAGGTAGGCACCCACTAGGCACTGCATATCCATGTGCCAGAGTTGGGGTGCTGCTGCACGTGCGCACGTGCAGGGGTCGTTTCCAGATCTCGAGAACGGCTGGACCGATTGCGCTCAAATTTGGTACACAGTTAGGGACCGGTCAGTAGGGTGCCGTGCACAAGTCAGTCGGGGCCCATTTTGCACGTGCGCACGTGCAGGGTGCCGCTTCCAGATCTCGAGAACGGCTGGGCCGATTGTGTCCAAATTTGGCAAATCGCTAGAGACCCGTTAGTAGGGTGCCGTGCACAAGTCAGTTGGAGGCACCCCCTCGAAATTTCGCACGTGCAAGGCCCACCCTCTCGTTCGCTCCGTTAGTCGCCCCAAAAGGCGTTATACTGGTGGTAGTATTCCAATAAGTTGGACAGTCATCTCCCTGGGCGTCATTTTTCCAGGAAGGTACCTATGCAGGTGTTGTGGTAGGCTAGGTTGAATTGGGTTAAGTTAGGCGAGGTAAGGTGGTTAGGACCCGGTCAGACCGTAGGGCCTGGTCAGGTTGATTTTAATCTTTCACTAATTTGACTATATACCTATTACCTATGTATGTTTTTGCTCCAGCCTGAATTTCATTAGGTAATGAGTTAATTTTGCTTTGTTTTTATCTGTCTTGTTTTATGTTTTTGTCCCTTAGGTATATTTGCCCCATAGGCAAGGGTGGAGCTTTTCCAGGGAAGGTACGGTGGAGCATGATTGGAGGCGCTCAACCAGACGGCATAGGAGGGCACGGTTTGAACGCGCACTGATGCCTGATTCAAGCCACGCTGTCTTCATGCGGGGCGGCGCGCAACTTAAAAGTCCCTTAAAGAACGGGAAGTGATGCCGATAGAACCTTCAATCATTCTGGGCTAACGCTTATGACTTGGAAAAAGTCGCGATCCCAATTCAATCGAAAACCTGTGGGCTCTTGTTCAGCAGGAGGTGTATGAAGAGCCACCCGCCATAAGCACTTCTCAACCGCAGGCACAGGTTTAGACGGCGTTGGTCCGCATCAAAGCAAGTGTGCTGGATAATCCAGTGGCTGAAATGCTCCAGAACATTCGCCACTGTGTTTTTATGAAAGGTGGCTACAAGCTCAGTTAAAAAAGTACCAGATTATTTTGCTTTTACAGCGGGAAGAAAGGTGTCCGGATAATTTCGTTACACCCCCTGTAATGTTCAAATGGTTGCTAAATTCGAAATCAGCTCCAAAAACTAGCCTAGAAACATGTAAAACTCGAAAAAGTGAACCGAGGTCATTCAGAGGTCATTGAGCTGACCTGACCTTCAGGTGACCTTGACACCCACCCTTTAATGCATGGGACCAGCGTCATATCACATGTTTCAACGCTTAAAACTACGTGAAGACTGCAACCGCGCGGCTAATGCGAGCCGACATACGCCGAATCGCGATTCGGGCCAAACATGGTCTCGAGAAATAGGTCACAGGTCAAAGGTCATTTGGGTCAGAGTCATGAAATTTTCAGGGTAGGTGTAAAATTGATAAAATCGGGGGTATTGAAAGTTTCGTCGCGATCGGACGCTTTTTACGCGAGTTACGAAAAACCGATAAAGCGCACCCAAAAAGGCAGAAATATGCACATGCGATATCCTATACTGCGAAAAAAGTGCATCATTTTTGAACGCAGCCGACAAATTGTAATTACCCTAAGCTGAGGCAGACGTATGGTAGAAAATCCCCCAAGTGAAATACACTACGGCGGAAATAAAATACCCTACGGCGGAGCTCGGTTGCAATTTGTAAATACGCGATCCCTCTACGTCTCCCGGCCCACGCCCTGTCCGACGGGTGGTTGGCGATATGGGCTGCAGAGGTCACCACCGTCCGTGGAGCCATTCAGCCCAGCCAGATGTCTGGCTAGTAGTTGGCGATATGGACTGCAGAGGTCGCCACGGCCTCTCGGCTCGCTGCATTGTGTGCGGCGCTGCTCCGCCTGTGGTGGCCCGTGGTGTAGACATAGGCGGACATAAGCTTATGTCTAGGACAGAGATATAAGCTCTCTCAAGCTCTCCCCCGACTCCCTACTCTGAGTCGTTGGCATGACAACCCATCTGGGCACTCTGATTGGCTAAGGTTTCCCGCCATACCGGGATCACGGATTATGAAGAATGCTCAGTTGCAATTGTATGCAACTGGCCTCGGGGCACGTCTCCCGAGGTGGATATATATTATATGCTAGTCCATAAGGAGTCGGCACTCTCCGGGCGGCCCTGTATCAACATTGAAGCAAACCACCGCTCCCTCTGGTCAACCACTGGTTCGGAGTACCGCCTTTAGGTGGCAGCACCTCCTTGGCGTTTTAAAGTGGTCGATGTAATCGCTGCTCCCTCTGGGTGAGCACTAATTCTCAGTATGTCCGCTAGGTGGCAGCACCTAGCCTACTTGGTAGGCTGTTGATTTAACTAATTCTCAGTATATCTGCCAGGTGGCAGGACGTTTTAGGTAAGAGTAGGTTCTCCATTTAAGCAGCAACCAGTCCGGGCAATTGCTGCCTCCTTTTTCAGCTGTTAGGTGAGAGCACTTCACTGGCTGGTGACTACACCCAGCCTTCTAATCTAACGCTCCTTCTCTTTTCAGTGTAAAAGGCACTGATGCTGATACTGTCTCTAATTAGCTAAACTTAAAGGAATTGACGGAAGGGCACCACCAGTAGCCTTTCTCATAAAGCTTTGTCTAGTAAAAAGTAATGGTAAAAAGCACGATTTTACTGTTGACCAGTAAAATTCTGTTTCATAAAGCAAAAATTACTTTTACCTAGAGTTGCAAATTTACTAGGTAGTTTTACTGGTGACCAGTAGGAAGATCCTGGGTTGTGTTTCATAAAAGCACGTGCCTTAGTAAAAAAGTCGAATGACTTTTGCTTTCGTGCTGTCAATTTCACCCTTGCTCTACCTTGCAGTAAAACAGCTTATGATTTTGCT